>NC_052621.1:35926779-36221069 GCF_016545825.1 Eucalyptus grandis
AATTTCCTAAAATAATCATTTATATCACTTATAATTAATTAATGAAATAATTTTTTTATTATTGATAAGAATTCGTGTTTAAATATTTTTTGTGAGATATTTTTCGATCGTTTATTTTTATAAGCAACCATTTAATAAATTATTTTCTAAATCGTTCGTTCTTCGCGAAATAGACGCACTAATTAGACTAACTAGAGATGCCCAATGGGCTTCTTTTAAACAGGCTTCGCATTTTCACCGGCCCGAGCCCGCCCATTTAACTGGCATACGAACTACCGAAAATGCCCTCTATCCTCCTCCTTCCTGCTCAATTCATCGTCCCTCCACAAAGCCAACATTTCAGTCTCTCCCACCACCGCGTTCCCACAATGCCGGCGACCGCCACCGCCGTCGCCGCCGCCGCCATCCCCGGTCATTCCTTCAAACTCATCCCGACCGCTCTCTTCCCTCGCCCCCTCCTCCGCCGCCTCCGCTTCGCCACCACCGCCGCCGCCGCCGCCTCCGTCCCCTCCTTCGAAGACCCCCTCCTTCTCCTCCGCAACAGGAAGCTCGCTCCACCTCCTACTTCCCCAGGAAGAACCAGACCCTCGAGTTGGAGTGCGAGAGCCTGGCCTACAAGGGCAAGGGCGTCTGCAAGGTTTACGGCACCGGCTTCGTCGTCCTCTGCGACCGCGCCCTCCCCGGCGAGCGCTTCGTCGGCCGCGTCACCCGCAGGAAGGGCAACTACGCCGAGGTTTTGTTTTTCGTCCCTTTCTACCTCGCTGGATTCGACCGGGAAAGTTTCGTGAAGTTTTGACTCCGCGAGGCGTGTCCGGAAATGCGCAGGTGACCAAGTTGAGGACGATATCTCCGCACCGGGACGTCGTGGATGCCCCCTGCGAGTATGCATCGTACTGCGGAGGGTGTAAGACGCAGAACTTGCTGTACGAGGCTCAGGTCAGGGCCAGGGCAGCAGGTCCGCGAGCTGATCGTTCACGTCGGGAAATTTCCCGATAATGATCCGGAGTTCCCCGCGATGATGAAGCCCATCGTTCCTGCGATATCCAGTTCCACTATCGGAACAAGGTCGGCGGCGGATGTTGCACCTTCTTGTCCCTTGTCATTATGCTGCACTGGTTTTTTTGGTCTTGTTGGCATCTGAATTCTAATCAGCGTTTAACTAATCAGAAATTGTGTAAGCCTTTTCACTAAGCAGGGTCGGCTAAATGATCAGATATTGTTTCTTGAGCTGTAACTTTCATGAAATCGGGATTCCTTGCCTGTGACTTGTCCTAATTTTCCCATCTATCGGGAGCTGTGTTCTGCTGATGCAACCTTTAATTCGACTTCAAGGATCACCATGCCATGCTCTGTTGGTGTGTGTGTAATTTTCAAACCACAACAATGTCGTTGGGCGATACAGTTATTCTTTTCTAATTACGAAAAGTTTATGGGCTCCAAGTTTTGGCATGAGGTTACTGCGCCATGTGCGCAATATCATTATCTTGATCACATAGGACTGTGACAAACCTTTTTCCATCTCTGAGTGAATCTTTGTTCTTGGCACGATCTTCTGACGGCGCTATTACTTTGTGCTTTCACAGATGGAATTTTCATTTGGCTCTCAAAGATGGTTGCCACGTGAGTTGTTTGAAGAAGATCGTGATGATACTGAGAACCATGCTTTGGGACTGCATGCACCAGGCTTCTTTGATAAGGTCCTGAATGTCAACAAGTGCTTACTACAAAGTGACCCTGCTAACAAGGTATGCTACGAAGATGGTTGAACTTTGAAATGGATTCTTTTTATATGATTAATTGTTACTGTTGAATCAAATATAAAGTAAAAAGAAGCCACAGCCTAACATAGAAGGGGCAAATTAAATCCACTTATGACTCTAGCCAGAAGGGAGTCGTCAGCTCTACATGTAATGAGACATTTACATGCATGTAGACCTTGCAATTTATCTTCCTTCTATGCTCATCTGGGGGCATGTTTTCTTTTTCAAGTAGCTGCCAGATATAAGTTTACAGTTGCTGCATCTCTTTTGTGATTGAGCTCCTCCTAAAATAATTGCTCTTCATGTGGTTATTTGCTTTGAACTGTTGAGATTTGTTTTGCTGATTAAACAGACAAAATTAAGGACTCCTTATATAATGCTCAAAGACTTCTTTCCTTTTTTGCATTTCTGCTCGTAGGTTCTTGCAGCTATACAAGACTGCTGGAGAGATCCCCAACTAGGTTTGTCTCCTTATGATGTCCACTCTCATGCTGGATTTCTTAAGCATCTAATGCTTAGAACTGGGAGGTAGGGGCTGTAGTGTAAAAGCTTTTTCCACTTGTAATAGTTTGTGACCAGGATCTAAGCATGGCATAGTTAGTTTTTAAAGATAAATGTTTTCCAGTTGATTGACATTGAATAATGAGATTGCCAATAAAGAAATCGGTAGATCACACACTGTCCAGGCTTCACCTGCAACCTCAGTTAGATTCAGGCATGGTACCCTTTTTCGATAGTGAGAGATCAAGTGCTCTCTTTCACATCCAAGGAACAGATCTTAGAGATGTTTTTCCTCTGGGAAGATAGAGGAGCGATACGATCAGTTTGCTTGCAACCCTAATTTTACATTCCTTTTCCCAATTTTCTTCTTATATTAATCGACACAATCAATTAATGCAATGAATTCTCATTAAGTTTCTCTTTTCTGTCTATAAGTGGGTATGAATAATAGTTTTTCTTCCATTATCTAGTTATTTAGATAGCTGCATGCCATGGAAAGCCACTTAAGCGCAAAAGTTGGCTCTAGTTTCCACAGAAACGCAACTGGAATTCAGTGAATTTGTCTGAAATATATGTATCATAAAATTTTTCAACAGTTTCGCTGTGTTAAAATACTTATATCTGTAGGGTAATTTTTTTGGATTCCCTATCTTTATTAGCGTTCATATATGTTCAGGGACATTGAGACTGGTCAGCTGGAGGTCATGGTTAATTTCGTGACATCATCTTACAAGCCCGAGTTGCTGAAACCCTTAGTAGAAAATTACATCTTTCCCTGAAGTGGTTTGTTGGCCAACTCTTCTTTGCTAATTTAATGAGCATTTCGTTTTTTTCTTAGGTTGAGTAGGGGAACTTTCCAACATAGGTGAATTATGTTTAGAGTATCCAGTTTGCTAAAAGCCATGGCCAACACACTGGATAAATGTCTCCTTTAAAGAATATCAGGTGGTCAGTCTTGATCAGATAAAACATATATATATCCAGTGATAATGGTTCTACATATTTCTGTCATCAAGATTTATTTTCTTTGAATCGTTTGGATTTTCTTTTTCACTTACGTAAGAAGTTCAAAGAGATCAAATTATTCACGTTTTTTAAAATACTTAAGTAGATGCTAAACTGAATTAGTGGCATAATAGTCTGTTGCAAGCAAGAGTCAACTATCTTCTGCATTCTTTCTTTTTATTATAAATATTAGGTTAGAACAGCGCTCAGTGGCCCTTCCTCTGGTGCCAAGTTTTTGTGATTGCAATTTTTTTAAAAAAATTTATTTAAGATAATTTATACGAGTTAGTTTATACTTGTAAATGGCAGGTAAGTGTTGTTAATAATGTGAATACTTCGGTGGGTAATACATCTACTGGAGAGGAGGAATACACTTTGCATGGGAAATCTACCATCACAGAGACCTTGAGAGGGCTTACTTTTCAAATTTCCGCCAATTCCTTTTTTCAGACAAATACTTGGCAGGTATCAACACATGATCAGATCAGTGTATTGCTAACTCCTCATAGCTTCCATTATCTTGTAAAAATCCCTAGTGTTCTTTTCTTCTTCTCTTTGAAAATTTCTAAGACCTGGTGCACTTCAGGCTGAGGTTCTGTATAAACTTATTGAGGAGTGTGCGGGTCTCAGGGGAGATGGCTCAGAAATTGTGCTAGACCTATTCTGTGGAACAGGCACCATTGGTCTGACACTTGCCAGAAGGTACAGATATTTGTCCATTGTGATAATTATGTGAAAGAACTCGACCAATCTGAGACCGTCTTTTTCAGGGTTAGACATGTTTATGGGTACGAGGTTGTTGCTCAAGCCATCTCTGATGCTTGTCTGAATGCCAAGCTCAATGGTATCAGCAATGCAACATTTATCCAAGGAGATCTCAATAAAATCGATGCAAATTTTGGCAGCAACTTCCCTAAACCAGATATTGTCATTTCGGGTATCTCTTCTTAAATTTTATAATTGAGTCTTTGTTGGTTGGCTTAAAGGTTGTTTCATATCTGCACTTTTTTTTTTTGGTGTTTATGTTCTCTGCAAACAAGTAGTATCTTTCAGGATAATTTTTGTAGGTATATAAACTTCACTAGCTAAGCAGAGCTTCTCTGTAAGTACAAATAATTTTTCCCACTGTTTTACTGGATGAATACTGCAGATCCAAATCGGCCAGGCATGCATCTGAAGTTAATTAAGTTTCTGCTGAAGCTCAAGGCTCAGCGTATTATTTATGTATCTTGTAATCCAGCTACCTGTGCACGCGACCTTGAGTACCTTTGTCATGGGGTGGTATGTATCAAGTCCATCCCACTAGTTCCTCTTTTTCTTTGCTGTCAGTCGCTTAATCCTGTGTGTCTTTGCAGAGAGAGCAAAACATAGAAGGGTGTTACAAACTAAAAAGTGTACAGCCTGTAGACATGTTCCCACACACTCCCCACATCGAGTGTGTGTGCCTACTGGAGCTCTGTTGATGGTGTTTTCTCAACTGCAAAACTACAAAGATCTCTCTCAGCAAGTATGTTCTCCAGAAGACGACCCCAGTTTTTTCTGTACCATCTTTTCAGAAGTATATTTCCTTCTTCAGGGAAAAAAAGATACTTGCACATTTTCAATTCTTCTGTCACTTAAAAAACTGCTTGAGAACTAAGTTAGAGGACATTGGTGGGTGCGCTTTGCAGATGTGGAAGTAGGATGCTGGCCCAGAGAATTCTTCACTTTAATCGGTGCCACTGATGTAATTGATTTGGGAGGAGAGATGGTCAATGAAGAACCTGATGTCATCATATGACACCACAAATGGGGAGCCGCCGTTTTCCTTCTAAAGGCTTTAGAAAAGTATCCTTTTTCTGCCATCTTAAATTCGGCGCTGCCTATTATAGAGAGAGCGATGCAGAGAATCCTGTGAAGTACGTGTCAAGACTGGACTGCTATGATTTACAGATCAGCGAGCCACCTCCGTTGCATATGGATTCCATTTTTATCACGGGTGTGCTGGATTTTCTTCTACAGTATGCTTCTCCTGACCAGGATAAGGAGACATACGGACGTAACAAGTTTTCAGAGATCTACATGGAAACAACTGCGACCACCTAGTTTAGGATTGCTTGAGTTAAAGAAGATTTTTACTAATTCGGCAATTATTAATACCTCGCTCTAGTATTCCCCTGGAATTAAGCATCCATTTTGAACCTTCTTGGGGAACATTTCAAGCCCACTTTTGATCTGTCGATTCTCAAGAATCTGTTAATAAGAATGCTCTCTTCTATATCTTTATTCAATTTCTTATTGTGCTAAAGGTAATTTACTATCCGTTTACTAATTGATGAAAGGATGAAAAATCTGATATCCATGTGGCCTTTAGAATAAGGTGATACACTTATGGAAATCACTTTCTCCCTTTCATTTCATCTACTAGAAGGAAATCAAATGAACACGGAAAGCCCTGTCTTCAACATTAATTAATTGCTTTCAGGTGCAGAACGAGAATTGATGGCTGCTATTCACATTCCGATTCCATTTATGCTTAGAGAAACATTCTCCACTGGAGTAACTAGAATCTGATTCCATCTTTTCTAAGTAATATACGATGCCATCTGATAGGAGAATTTGAGGCAAGGACATTCAATACATGTAAGGATTCTCATTTTCTCATCGCCGGGAAATCTTTTCTGCAATGGCAAATGCAAGCTCTGTCAGAACTTTTACAAGTTCGGTGATTAATATTCACTGTGACTATGCTGAGCAATGGGCTTGCTCTAATGATGCTCCTTGTATCAGATAGAGGGACAGATCTTGTTAAGCCTAAAGGGGCAAGTAAAAACCATTAAGGTCATTCTTAGCACTGCTGCTTGTTGCTACTTCATATTTCTCTTTTTGACTTTTTTTTTTGTCTTGGATGATCTACTGGAAATAAAGGAATAAGTTCATAAGATCAAGCTGCCAAGTCTTGAAGAGAGTGAAGTGATCGATTGTATTGATATCTTCAGGCAGCCCGCCTTCAATCATCCACTTCTCAAGAATCACACGATCCAGGTTCTTTTCCTCCTCATTTTGACCCATTTCCTGCACTAGGATTAGCTGAGTTACTGTACTTCCTTGTCCCTTCTAATATTTGTTTGCAGTGAGCTGCTAACTTTTCAAAACCAGCCATGACAATATGCATCCATATAACTTTTGTGAAAGAGCGTAGTTCTAACTTATCTGTTGTCAAGGAAACCCGGAATGTTTTACCCACGACCTATGTTACTTGTCCTTCCTCAGAATTTTTAACCGAGTTTACTGAACAAAAGCTGAAGCATGCACATTTTTGGCTATAGATGAAACCAAGCTTACATCTGAAGGGAAATGGAACAGAACATTTAGGAGGTGCTCTTAGTCAGGTTTGGTGGAAATATGGAGAATGCCATGAAGGGACAATTCCCATCAAAAGACAGCGAAAGTACTGCATTCGTAGAATCGTACCATTTGCTCCCCAAGTGAAGAGATTCTCAGAGCCAGTATGAATTCAGTACTCCTGGGCATGAAGTACGTGCAATCCAGACGCAACTGAGGCTCCATCACATTGATTTTGAGTTTGTTTTTAAAGTTACATGTTTACACAGCCGTTAATGCACTTCCTAACGAGTCTGTTATACATGAGATAGTGCGCTGTAGCTTCGGTGACCAATGGCAACTACTTTGAAGCACATGCATCAGTTGGTGTGTGGAATCCCGCAGTAGAAGATTCGGAGCAAAGTGTCTCCCAAATTTGCCTCTCATCACGCCATGGGGATTATGCAAATACTATTAAGGCCGGATGGATGGTAAAATCATGTATTGATAATCTCTTAAAAAAGCATTTCTTGGCATAACTAGCACTCTGCACGTTTGTGAAGATGAGTAACTTTCTTTTCTCTCTTTTCTTTCTTTGTTCCCGGTAGATGCAGGTTCTAGTTTTGGCATACGGACAAGGGTTTTCATATATTGGACCATGAGTTCGTAATAATATCAAACTTGCACGATTCAGGACCAAAACTTGACATGTCTATGTTGGATGGATTATAGGCCGATGACTATCAAGACACTGGTTGTTACAATCTTGAATGTCCTGGGTTCGTGCAAGTCTATTGTAAGGTCGCTCTAGGATCTCCTATTTAACCTATATCCAACTATAGTGGACAGCAACATGACATATATGTATCGATAATCAAGGTAATGAGCAGGGGGAACCATCTTTCAGGTGACATAAAACAACCTCAAGCCTGAAATGCATAGCCTATCCCAGACTGTCTCCATATTCTTCTGCTTGTCAGAACTTACATATTCAAAAGAAATGCATGCGCATTCTTTCATTCTTCTATCTCTTGACCAAAAGAAAAATTTCAGAATCAAGACAGTGGGGATTGGTGGCTGCGCATTGCGAATGTCGATTTGGGATACTGCCCAGAGAAATATTCACTCTCGAGCCAAATTGGCTGCTGGCTGCTTGTTGATGGCATGCTGGGGGCACGCTGGTGGCACGTTGGCTGTTCGCCAGTTGATTGTTGGTAGTGAGGCAAAGTTCAGGTTTTCCAAGACATTTCCAAAGTTATGAAGTTGAGTTAGGGCAAAGTTGGAAGAAAAAAAGTCTATTTGCATTTTGGAGATGCAACATTCCCACATATTTTCGGACTTGTCTTGAGCTAAAGCCCTTTAGAGACTTTGGAGAAGCAATTGCATAACTCAAAACTATCTAAAAATTTTGCCAAATTGCATTTGCATTTGTCAAAAGAGTTTTTGAGCCCCAAAGGGCTTTGCAAATGCTAAACCAAAGGCACTTGAAGTCATTTACATCCATATTTGCTAAAAGAAGAATCTTTTTCTTCCTTGTTCTAATTGGTAATCACGTGGACTATCAATGGTGATTTATGGGATTCGTGTTTAAGGTCAACCAAGCGGATACACATTAGGTGTATACAACGGATCACATTGTCTTGTCCCATTTTGAAAAAAATACTCTAATCTGTTCTTCAATGGCGATGGTAACTTCACGGATGCATCTTTTCAAATGGTTGGTTTTGGTGATAAGTATTAGTAGTACGATAAGTGATGGGCGTGCTCAATATGTTAGACGGTTGACTCCAAACATGAAGCGGCTCAATCTGAGCGGGAATGACTTCAACGCATTACGGCCTAGACGTCATGAAGTATGTGCGAATACATCGAGATAAGACTTACCGTGGCGTTGATTTTGAGTTGCACTTTTGTTTATGCGTCGATTCTCAAGTTTCACTTCCTTATGAGTTTGCTATATATTGGTCAGTATGCTCCAATAGGTTTGACCCATGCATCTTCTTGGGAGCTCGTACAACAACTAATGTGTGGAATCCTACAATCATATTTCGAGAATGCAATTTCTTTCAAATTTGGCTCACATGGGCGCTGAATAGAATATGAATACCGTGGAGGCCGGACGGATGGTAAGAACTTAGAATGATGAAATCTGAAGATTTTAGAATGATTGGCATTCTAAATGTGCATAGATCATTTGAGAAATGCAGTATTTTAAAATATCTTCGGACATGTTTTAGCTAGAGGTCATTTTATCTTCCCAAAGCAACCCAAATAAAACATTGAAGGACATTTGCATTTGTTGAAGGGGCTTTTGAGGGCTCAAAGGGTTTTGCAAATGCTGAACCAAACGCACTCCTAGAAGATAAGTAATTTGTGTTTTATCATAGGTCCATACACCTAGCGAGCAGGCAAAGATTTTCTCATTTTGGACCATGAGTTGTTAGCTCTGTTGAGCACTTACAATTCACCAAACTTTCACATACATATAAAACATTGGCATGTTTTTCTTGGGTGGACTTTGGAGAGATGGCTGTCTTACTTCCTGCTACAATCTCGACTGCGATGGAATCTAACTGGAAAGTAGCAGATTTGTTCCAGGCTCTCTGCTTATACCAGTCTCCGCCTATGGTGGACAGCTATAAGACAAAACTATAGCCATAACGAAGGTAATGGAAAAATCTTTTAGGTAAATATTCATGGGATACAATCCGAGTTTTATGTCTTTTAACAAAAATATTTCAGGATCAAGTTACAGGACATTGGTTGCTGCGCATTAAGGACGTGAATGTAGGATTCTGGCCCAAAGATCTCCACTTCTCCAGGTGGCCCTGCCGATGCAATTCAATGGGGCAGAGAGATAGTCAGCACAAAATCGGTTGGTTGCCGGACATCAGCACAAATGGGAAGCGGCCATTTCCCTTTTAAAGGCTTTGGAAAGGTGTCCTTTTTCCGCAATCTTAAATTCCTCGACGGATTCATCGAGAGAGACCCGGAGAATCTATAGACGTACGTAACAAGACCTGAATGCTATGACATACTTCTCAACGTGGACTGGCCAAGTGAAGTAGGAATCAATTTCTATTATGGTTGGCCTGGATTTTCAGCTCAGTGTGCGGAATAGTGAACATTTCATGACGTGCTTTACCTTTTCTTTTCGTACCCTAGTAAAAATGGCTTTGTCAAATGTTTAGCACTAGCAGTGAGGACGCCAATGCTTTTGAAAGTAGGTACTACTAGGCGGTTTGATGTACTGAATTTTGTTAAAGTCACATGAACTGGTAATCATTCTGAAAAGGAGATTTGGCCATAATCACACTTAGATTATAGCTCCTTCTTTTGCCTAAACACAAGTATTGTTCACTATGGACAAGGTGTAGTCTGTACTTAAATATTACATTTACTACAGGTGACTAATTATTAGATGTAAAGGCTACCACTCGACTAAGTAGAAATTGACTTGTGACAGATATGACATGACTTGCTAACACATTATTTTCAAAAAATAAAAATTCTGATATATTTGGACATGTTTATCAATTGCATATATTTATATATACGTGATAAATTATCATTTTAAAAATTGATTTAAATCCACAAATAAATAATAAAAAAGAGCATATAATGAATTTACACTAAAAACATTAATCTATTTTTTAAATATTATTCATTAATTCAATTTAAAACATTCAACTACATTCCATTCCAATAATCTATAATTTGGAGAAAAAAACAAACTATCCACATTTCACTTTCAAATTTGACATGTAACAATAAGTAAAAAGGAAAAATAATGATCCACATTTTACCGTCAAAAGATAGAGTTTCCCTTCTCCCTTTCCTTTTTTTTTTTTTTTCCTTTTTATATATTTACATTTTGACTTATTTCTTGAAATTTTTTAAAATTGACCCGTGTGTGTGTTAGAATCTCATGTCAGGATTCCAGATTTGCATATTATTGACATGTCGGGAGAGTTGACTACATGTCAAACACGTGTTGAAGACACCGACATGGAGGCTCTAAAGAGTGGCCACACTTCCTAGCTGGTTCTCTGCGTAGTCATCATAGAATGACATGAATGGAGAGCGACCACTTTCCTGCAGAGGAATTTGGGAAAGCAGCTCACTTCCAGAATCATAGGGTAGGTTCATGTACTGTCGGCACAGTGGGTGAGGATGCTAAACTTCAGCATTCGTGAACGAGTAAAGAATCCAGTCCTCGAATGATAAGCAGATTATAAGGTGCTGCACCTCTTTTCTAAAAAATAAAGAATTTTGACACATTTCGACACGTTATATATTAAATATATTTTTATATAAATACATAAATATTAATATTAAAAAAGAGTCTAGAATTAATTCACACTAAAAATATTAATTCAACATTTGTTAATATTAGTCATTATTTTAATTTGACAAATTTAATTGCATTCCATTACAATAATACATAAAATTTAGGGGAAAAAACATTGTTTAAAGGAAAATTGCTGAGGTAGTATTTTTAAATTTATTTATTTATCCTAAGTGGCATTTTTATTACTTTTTCATTGTAAATTTTTTTTTAAAAAAGCTAAAATAATTCTAATAAAACAAATCTGAAAAGAAGAAGAAGAAGAGAGGCACGATCATTGTTGGGCACGTTGCTACCCCTGTCAGCAGAGTGCCTAGCCACCGTCGGAGGGGGCCGGGGAGGTGGCGAAGGGGGGATGACCCTCGCTAGGTCCGAGCGAGGGTGCGGTGTCGCCTAGGTTTAGGTGAGCCTTGCACGGGCCTTAGTCGAGGCATTCCCCAGATTTGGGCGAGCCTCTTTAGCCCTTGCCTGGCCGACAATGGCCTTGCCCGGGGCAGTGAGGGTTGCCTCCCACCTCTGCTGCCTAGGGCCGACTAGGTTGCCAACCCCCTTCAAAGGTGGTAGCGACAGTAGCGGCGCTTGGCCACCAGCCCTATCTTTTTTTTTTTGATTGTATATTTACATTTTGACTCCTTAAGTATTGAAAATTTTAGAATCCCGTGTGTGTCGGAGTGTATTGAAGAGAGTTGAGTACGTATCGGATTTTTCAACACTCGTTGATTGCGTGTCGGATACGTGTTGGAGTGTCGGACACAACATGAGGGCTTCCATAAAGTGTCGACACTACATTGATCCCCATTACTTCTCGCATGTCAATCCATGAAGTTGTTGATTCGTATCGATCCCATGTTTCAATAGAATCGTTTCATAATAGTCTTGTTCCTATAATTTATGTAGGTAGATAATTCCCATTGATTAAGTTTGCTATTGAAGTCTGTCCCTAGTTTCTCTTGAAGCTCCCCATGGTTAAAACTGCTTTTGAGGTCTAGACGGCCACTCCAAAATGAGTAATTTTTCCACTCATGAAAGTTGACCTGCTTTTTTTTTTTTTTTTTTCTGTTCATCTTCCCATCTTCGGAAGGGAAATGATTAGGGTGCACATGGCAACATTTATATTCCGGAGGACTATTTCTTTTCAGAAATAGTTTTTTTTTTTTTTTTCTATTTCTACCCTAGGAACAATTTTTGAGTAAAATAAGGTGTTTGATAATTATTCAAAATTTCTATTCTTGGAATAGAAAAAGAATAGAAATGCATTTGATAAAAATTTATAGATTTTTGTATTTATTTATTTTTATTCTTATTCATGGACCGCCAATCGTCGTTGCACGATTGTCGCACGACCGTTGCACAACCGTCGCATGACCGCCGCACGACCACCACACGACCACCGACCGTCGCCGGCGGTGGCCAGTGAGTTGTGGGTGGCGGTCTGCGGTGGCATTCGGTAGTGATGGTTGGCAGTCATGCGGCGACAGGCAATGGTCATGCAACAATTGGCAACGACAGGCTGTTGGCAGACGGTGGTGGTTGTTGGCTGGTGAGCCATGGGTGGCGGCTGGTAGGCTATGAGTGGTGGCAATTGTCACCGGGTGATCCAAGCCGCGGTGGCCGCGGGCGGCAGGAGGTGGTCGACGGTTGGCAAGCAACCGGCAGTGGTTGCAACAAGGAAGAAGAACAAAAGAAAAATAGAAAAGAAAAAAAAAACTTATTTCTAGAAGTTGTTCGGGAACAAGAAGCTACCTTTTTTTTTTCTTGTTTTTGTTCCAAATCTATTCTCCAGCCACTTTTTTATTCACGGGAATAGAAAAATAAGTTGGCGTTACCAAATAGATTTTCGTTATTTTTTTGTTCCAGGGAACAAAAGAATAGAAATCAGGAGAAATAGAAATGTTACCATGCGTGCCCTAAATCTCCCATGCCTATCTCCATTCCATTGCCAATTCTTGAACATTTCTTTTTGCTTCCAGAGTCAGTTTTGCGATTTACATCTAGATTTGCTCAAAGAAGAAATATTCTTCATTGTGGTAATGGTAATCCACACAGACTGTATTAATGACGATTAGGTCATTCAAGGGGATACGCATTATGCATAACATAAATAAGAGCATTACCTCGGCTCATTTTAAAAAGTACTCGACTCTGTTCTTCAATGGCAATAGTGAGTTCACCAATGCATCTCTTCAAATTGTTTGTTTTGATCTAAGTACCATTACTACGATAAGCGATAGGCGTTCTCCATTTGTTACACTGTTGACTCCAGACAAGAAGTGGCTTAATCTGAGCAGGAATGACGCATTATCGGAGGGAAGTGCTGAGGTATGTGAAAACGCATCACTTTAAGACTTATTGTGTCTTTGATTTTGAGTTTTTTTTCCTGGTTTATGCATTGATACTGAAGTTTCACCTTTTTATGACTTTTGTTGGAAATAAGAGTGAAGATCTTGGAGGCTGATTCTGATTATGATTGATTTCTGTAGATCATTGATTAGTGTAGTAAATATGAAATAGTAATTCATGTATATTATCTTTCCTATTTCATTCTTTCATTCTTACATTATAAGTGGCGTAATGTACTTGCATACAATACATAATACAAGAGAAAATTTTCCCAAATCTCTTTTCCCTTTATATCATGGTATCAAAACCTTCTTACCCTGGGCTTCCGCAACCCTAGAATTGCCATCGTTTTTCTTTTGATCTGTTGCTATAAATTTCTTCCTACTGAACAAATCAGCAAAGCGATTAGGAATTCGTTTTTTTATACCATGGCAAAGGATAAGAATATTGCAAGTTCCTCGGTAGAGAATTCTCCACTCTAGAATCAAACGCCCTCACCATTTGATCAAGTCGAATCAATTGATCAAGAAGGGCAGATTGATAATACCAACGATGTTTCTGCCCTTGCTCCAGCGCAAATCCCTAGGCCAACTCATTGGCCCTCAGTCTAGTGGTATCCCACACAGTACAGTGGGCCACTAAGTCGGGATAGATCCCACCTCTGTATGGGACCAACCTAACTGGTGAGTCGGGCCAGACAATTGCGGGTCACATACCCGGGTCAATACCGGGTCAGGGAACGGAGCCCTACCTGGTTCAACATGCACTCATGCCTTACCCATTTCCTTTCAATGGCGGCAGCCGCTTGGAGCTTGGAGATCCACTCTACACATCGTTGGCGGATGGACTGGAGCTACGCCTAATTAGCCAACAACTTATTGGACTGGCGAACTACCATTCTTAGGCACGGGACCTTCGGCGGGCGCTTGTCACTAAGGAAAAGGAAGGGTATATCGACGGAGTTGTGCCTTACCCGATAGGGGAGCGATTGTAGAGGCATTGGCGATGATGCAACCAATTGGTACGCACCTGGATTGGGAACTACTTGGCACCCGAAGTCGCGGTTGGCCTCCCTCTAACAGAAGATTCGAAGACAGTATGGGAAAACATATGAGAAATGTATGGGAAATTAGATTGGGCAGATTATTCTCATTGACCCAGGCCTTGTCCGAATTAAAATAGGGCAACCTTTCGGTCATCGCGTGTTTCAACCGGTTATCAGCCTTGTGGAACAAAATCGAAGAAAACCAATGGGTTGCCGCGGCTGAGTAGGCTCGGGTCAGTGAAGGAAGAAGCTTCACGGCATTCCCACCTGGTTTTGTTTTGACGGAGATGATGATTGGCGCCGGTGGAGGGTTCGAACCTACGGGTGGATAGACGAAGATGAGAGGTTACGCGGCCTTGGCAACGAAGAAGGAGGAAGACAACCCTAGGTCTTCACAAATGGACGACTGGGATCACAGATCTGGATCAGACGGACTGGATAAAATCTTTGGATTTGATAGTTGAGGAAAGCGCGTTGGATTCGACGGCCTGGATTAGTTTTTTGGGCTGGATGGCTGGGATCGACGTGCATGATCAGACGGCTCTCATTTGAGCTTCTCCTCAACTGAATCAGAGGGACACTATTTTGCCACGTCAGCACCAACCTATAGGGGATCTTATGGTGCACGAAATGCCACGTCAGCAACGAAGGTCAGTGGACAAAATTCCAAAATTAAAAATAAATATTGCAAATATTGCAAACGTCCACACCACACTGTCGATACATATTGGAAATTACACAGGAGGCCTAATGATAAAAAAAGGAGAGGGAGTCTTTAGTTTATCAGGTTTATGCATAGAAGAACGGTGGGACACCTCATCAGACTATCACCCAAGAACAATATGAGAACATTATGCAAGCTTTGAGCCAACTTAAGAGTAGTGACACTGGTGCGGGATTTTCAGGTACTTTTCTCTATGAAAAGAATTCATTATCTGTTGATGCATGGATTATCGATTCAGGCGCTAGTGATCACATAGTTTGCAATGAATATTTGTTTCCCCATGTCCATAAGAACACACAATCTCCTATTACGGTGCGTCTTCCAAATGGGAACATTACATATGTTACCAAAATCAGTACCGTACATATCAGTCAGAACTTTGTCCTTAAAAATGTCTTTTACATTCCAGATTTTGAGTTTAATCTTCTCTCTGTCTCCAAAGTATGTATGGATAATTCCTGTAAAGCCATATTCAATTCTGAAAATTGTGTCTTTCAGGACCATTTGACTGGCAAAGTGATGGGCTTAGGTAATGTGGCACAAGGACTTTATTTTTGGATCAATTCCCCAGGAGATTTAGAGTTATTAAATAAGAGCATTTATTGTAATGCAATCAGTCATAATAAGAATCTCCTTTTTCATCAACGATTGGGTCGCAATGCATGGTTTCCTCACCTGAAACGTCCAATATGTCCTTCAGCTAAACAATCTTGAGCACCTTTTCCAGTTAGTACCTCTTGAGCAAAAAATCCATTTTCATTGCTTTATATGGATATATGGGGTCCTTATCATACTCCTCATTGCGATGGATCTCATTTTTTTTTCTTACAATCGTTGATGACCATACTCATGCCACTTGGTTATATCTTATGTAGTCAAAGAGTCAAACATTTACTCATTTATCAAAATTTCTTTCCTTAATTAGGAATTAATTTGGAAAATCTGTACATCGAATTCATACAGATAATGGGCGTGAATTCTTTACCTTTGATTGCATAACATTATTGTCTACTCATGTGATACTCCATGAAAGTTCTTGCACTTATACTCCACAACAAAATGGAATTATGGAACGAAAGCATAGACATCTTTTAAAAGTAGCTCGTGCACTCAAATACCAAGCATCCATTCCTGACGATTTTTGGGGAGACTGTGTGGTTGCAGCAGCCTATTTGATTAATCGCATGCCAACTAAGATTCTTAATGGTAAAACTCCATTTGAGATGCTTTATAAGAAATGGCCGGATAATAGTCATCTTAGAGTATTTGGTTGTTTATGTTATGCAACCAATGTGAGTCCTCAGGACAAAATGGGTCCTCATGCAACCCGATGTGTCTTTATGGGATATCCTCCTCTTCAGAAGGGATATCGGGTTATGGAGATTTCTACAGGGAATTTCTTTACAAACAAAGTTGTTATTTTTCATGAAGATGTATTTCCTTCCAAGGAAAAGTTGTCTTCATCGCAAGACACTTTATCAGAGAGCAACCGTTTTTTTTTTTTTTTTTTTTTTGTTTGATGAAGATTTATCATTGGCGCTTGGATTTCTTGTGGCGTCGGAATACTCTATGACATTAGCACCAACGGAATCTCCAAGTCCAGAGGTGGAATCACCAACTTTATCTTCTTCAACAATGGATACATCAAGTTGATCTTGAATTATCAATAATTCCTAAGCATACAATTGAACGACCTCGATGTTCTGGAAGACAGACTCGCCCACCTATGTGGACTAAAAACTATATATGTTCAGCTGCGAGTTCTTCAGGTACACAATATCATATTTCCTCATATGTTTCATTTAGCCAATTATCGCTGGAACACGTGTTGTATCAGTCGAATAACAGAAGAACATGAACCATCTTTGTTCACTGAAGCGGCAAAAGATCCTTGGTGGCGACACGCAATGGAGTCAGAGCTTAATGCACTCATGGCAAGTCATACATGGGATGTTGTTCCCTTACTATTGCATCGAAAACCCATCGGATGTGAATGGATTTACAAAATCAAGTTCAAATTAGATGGTTCTATTGAACGCTACAAAGCTCGATTGGTAGCTAAAGGCTTCACCCAAAAGAAGGTTTGGATTATCACGAGACCTTCTCTCCAGTAGCAAAGGAAGTTACTGTACAGTCCTTCTTATCTGTTGCGGCAATACGCAATTGGTCCTTACATCAAATGGATGCCCACAATGCCTTTCTTCATGGTGATCTAGATAAAGAGATATATATATATATATATATATATATATATATATATATATATATATATATGGATCTTCCCCAAGGATTACGTAGACAGGAGGAGTATCGGGCATGTCGTCTTCGCAAATCCTTGTATGGACTGAAACAAACATCTAGACAATGGTATGCCAAGTTTGCTGCTGCATTAACCCATGCAGGTTTTCAGCATTCTAAGCATGATTATGCTTTATTTACACGGACTGTTGGAAATTCATCAATTTATTTGCTAACATATGTTGATGATATACTGGTTATGGGAAATAATGATTCTCATGTTGCAAAACTCAAGGAATATTTGCACTCCACTTTCCACATCAAGGATTTGGGACCTCTCAAAAATACTTTCTTGGCATCGAGATTGCTAGATCTAATAAAGGAATCTCCCTTAGTCAAAGAAAATTTATCTTGGAAATCGTCTCTAAAGTAGGGTTATCAGGTTGCAAGCCAGCTGTAATTCCCATTGAACAGAATGTCAAGTTGATGACACATGAGTATGATCTCAACTCCTCTTCATCCAGCGAGGATTCATTACTTAGGGATCCATTAGGATATCAACGACTTGTTGGAAAATTGATATATCTTACTATGACAAGACCTGATATGTTATGCAGTGCAAATACTTAGCCAATTCATGCATATGCCAAAGCAGTCACATATGAATGCAACCTTGAAGGTTGTAAAATACTTGAAGGGGTGTCCGGGACTCGGTATATTTCTATCCCGTGAGTGTAATATGAAGATGACAGCCTTTTGGCAGCACGGATTATGCTACTTGCCCAATGACTAGGAGGTCTATCACTGGTTTTGTATAAAGTTGGGAAAGTCGTTGATTTCGTGGAAGACAAAAAAGCAGTCTATTGTATCAATGTCATCAGCCGAGTCAGAATATCGAGTCATGGCGAAAGCTACTTGCGAAATAGTTTGGATATGAGGACTAGTCTCAGACTTAGGAATACAAGTCGGTGGACCAAGTGAATTGTTCTGTGATAATGATGTTGCACTTAATTAGTAGCAAATCTAGTTTTTCATGAGAGAACGAAGCACATAAAAATTGATTGTCACTTCACTTGGGACAAGATCAAGGAGGGAGCTCTCGTAACAAAGGGAATCAGAACAGTAGAACAACTTGCGGATATCTTCACTAAGCCGTTATGCCAAAGACAACACAAGTTCCTGTTGAGCAAGCTAGGTGTCCTTGACATATATAGGCCACTAGCTTGAGGGGGAGTTGGAAATAAGAGTGAAGATCTTGGAGCTGATTTTGGTTATGATTGATTTCTGTAGATCATTGATTAGTGTAATAAATAGGAAATAGTGATTCATGTATATTATCTTTCTTATTTATTATTTCATTCTTACATTATAAGTGGCGCAATGTACTTGCATACAATACATAATACAAGAGAAACGTTTCCCAAATCTCTTTACCCTTTTTGTCAACTTTGCTATGTACTTGTCAGTATGCTACAGTAAACTTGACCCACGGCAGGTTCATGGGAGCTCGTGCAACAATAAATTTGTGGAATCCTGCCGTCGTTTATCCAGAAGTCAGTTTCTCCCAAATTTGGCTCGAAGCAGGCCCCGAAGAGAGTTTGAACACAGTGGAAACGGGATGGTTGGTAAGAACTTACGTTGATCGACTCCGAAAATTTTAGCATGATTTGCTTTCTAATGTTTGTAGATATAGAAGATGAGTAGTTTGTGTTTCTATTGTAGGTCGATACAGTTTCTTATCCCCGCAATCAGGCGAAGATGTTCACATTTTATACCGTGAGTTCTTAACTCTTTTCAGTGCTTACAATTCAACTTTCATAAGTACGTCAAATTTTGACCTGCTTTCCTTGGGTGGACTTTAGGCAGATGGGTATCGTACTCCCTGCTACAATCTCGACTGCGATGGATTCCGACTAAAATAGGGCAGCAGATATGCTCCAAACAATCTGCTTCTACCAGTTTCCATCTATGATGGACCGCAAGTCGAGATAACTATAGCCATATGGAAGGTAATTGAACAATCTTTTTAGTAAATACACATGGGATATCTTCTGAGTCTTCTGTCTCTTAATAAAAATATTTCAGGATCAAGTTACTGGAGATTGGTGGCTGCGCATTCAGGATGAAAATGTAGGGTACTGGCATAAAGATCTCTTCACTCATCTAAAGGGCCTGCAGAAGCAATTCATTGGGGTGGAGAGATAGTCAACACAAAGCCGAGGGTCCTCATACGTCAACGCAAATAAGGAGCGGCCATTTCCCTTCCGAAGGCTTCGGAGGGGCGTCCTATTTCCGCCATCTTAAATTCCTCGACGACGGATTCATTGAGAGAGACCCGGTGAATCTTCAGACGTTTGTGACAAAACCTAATTGCTATGACTTACTGCTCTACATGGACCCGCCTGGGACATTTGGTGTCAATTTCTATTATGGGGGCCCTGGATTTTCATCTCAGTGTCCCATATAGTGATCCCATCATGAAATGCTTTCCCTTTTCTTTTAGTAACCAAATAAAATTGGCTCTATCAGATGCTTAGCGCTAGCAGTAAGGATGCCGATGTACTGAATGTTGCTAAAAGTCTGCTTATGAAGTGGTAAGCATATTGAAAAGAGAGCATTTGGCTATAGTCGTACTTTTTGATTGCATTTCCTCCTTTCTCCTAAACACAAGTGTTGTTCAGTGTAGAAAAGGTTTGGTTTCTACTTAGATATTACATTTACTATGGTTAATTAACTATTAGATGTAAAATTGATTAAATACTACATTTATGACAGGTAATCCTACAGTAACTTTTTTCAATATGGCTTTCTACTTGCACTAAACTATTGGATAGTCGAATTTGGAGAAAGTTGAATTTATTTCATTGCTGCGGCTGTGGATGAGAAGCGGTAACCGGTCCATCTCATTATCTATTTATTCGATTAATTAAATAATAGATCTATTCTTTAATTTCTCTGTATGCGAGGGAATCCTTCTTAAGCAAAACTTAGCGTTAAGGACTAATTATGAGCTTCACTTGTAGACATGTCCTTCTCTCTCTTTTCCTTTGTGTTAGCTAGATGACCTTCCACCACGTCTCTTCTAAAGCATATGAAACGAAGTCATGACTGACCAGACATTCTATGTGACGTCAGGCTGAGGATGTTGGAATTCGTCCGGGACATGAGTAATTTACTAGAAATTGGTGGTTAAGAAGAAATGGTGAGTGGATGCTATCATATTCGACGAGGTGCTGTCTGTCACCAGCTATGCAATCGAATTTTTCAAAAATCTATTCTTGAAAGTTTTGTATTCTAGTTAGAGAGATTCCGGAATACGTTTGGGAAAATTTATTGATTGCCTAGGCCCTGTGAAGTGCAAGTGGGGAGGTTTTACTTTTTCTGATACCAGACATATAAAATGTGGAATCAACCCAACAACTCGTGATTTTGCAAAAGTCAAAAATAGACATCCACATTAATCTCCTCACCAGCTATTCCAGCAAAAATTAGTGAATTTTAGAGGGGAGAAGATGCGCAAAGATTAAAAGTAGGAGCTTGTTAATAGATTTGGTCTTAATGAATCGATGACAATAGAACCTTAAGATCTCGAGTTCTTTAAGCTGTAAAACTCAGACACCTGTCTTACCGGGTAATCTCCAGATCAAACTATATTATATATTTTCACATGGACATAGATTAAATCAAGAATTCCGTCTGAAACATGTGCAATTTTGAAAAGTCAAGTTGATGGAGATAACTTGCGTCCAGATCGATGCTCATTCATGTTGTTTGGTATCTAGTGATTCGTAGAAGAACACGGCAATTTCATATGCAGGAAGGGCCGAACATCTATTGTGATTTTTGGTCAAAGACAAAGGGTTCAATGCATTTCTGACCATCCTTGAACCTTCAAAGCACAATAAGAGCGAAGACATCAATGTGAGATCCGAATCCTATCCCCTTCAACATTGTTCTTCAAGAGCTTCATTTAAACGCGCGTAATAAAGTCAATCTCTCGGTAACACATCCTGATCACAAAGTTTATGAAGAATCCGTACAAAGAGATCTTCCATCATATCTTGCTCATTTAACTTATCAAGTCGTTGAATATGTGAGCAGTGACGCTTGTTTAGTCCAAGAACGGATCTGGTCGATCTAAATCTACGAAGAACCGGGTGGGGCCACGATTGTAAAACTGGCCATGATAGATCCTATTCTGATGAAAGTCTATGATGTTTAGTTTTGTTCACTTTGGGTATGTTTGGATTGATTTTCATCATTCACCTTTTCATTTTTTACTTTATCAAAATGTGACGGCTTACATATTGAAACATTTGGAAATTTCACAAAGCACGTAAACGCGTATTGTAAAATATGAAACATTTGGAATTTAGACACCTTGAGCTTTGTCGGCATCGAATCGAGTTCGACTAAGATCTGAGTCAAAATCGACAGATTTCAGTCGACCTCGATGAACATGAGTATAGCTCGCCAGGTCGCGGCTCAAGGGTGGGCGGGTTGCGGTTTTGGGCAAATGGGCTTTCATCGCGGGTGGATTTGAAATGATGAGAGGGACAAAATTGGGAAAATGGCGAGTTCATAAGTCCGATCATATGTTAAATGCAACTTTGGATGTTAATCGTAGGTTTCTAAAACTCAAGGTGCGAATTAATATATAATTAAAACGCGAGGATGATTTTTAAAATTTTCTTCCAAAGAAAAATCAAGTCGGAATAATAATACTCGAATGTTTCACCAATTCCATTTGTGACATCGCATGTTGGAGCAATCACGAAAGAGCACGTGCTCGGAGTATAGGGACATGATGCTCTCCAACCTGGTCCGATGTCATCCTCATTCGAGGCACTTTTCACCCCGTGAAGTCCTCAATTGAACTTTTCATGATTTTGGCCTTGCGTGCTAATGACTTGGAAAGTCGTAACATGCTATAGACTGCATTTGGCTGTGGTTATCATTTGTGCGTGCCTTTTTAACGGTGACATTTATCAAGCGATCTATATGCATATTTACTTTTTCAGGAAAATAAAAAAAATTTAAAAAAAGTCACATACCTCGATTTCATATAGTACAATTTAAATGTGCATTTTATTCAGAAAAGAGTGCTGCACACGTTTCAAATAACAGGGGCATAATGGTCTTTACACGGGGATTCATCCCCGAGGGGCGTGTGCATGCAGACGTGTGGGAACCTCGCTTTTTCTCCGAAGCCTCTTCACTTTCGAGAATTCCCGAGTCGTTTCCAATCGAGTTCTCTCTCCAGTCTCTCTCTGCAGGCCCTAGATCAATCCATCGATCGATCTCACGTAAGGTCAGCGATCGCGATCTATGGGGAGCACCGAGCAGCTTCGGAAGCAAATTTTGGACCTCAAGCTCACCTCCAAGTCGCTGCTGCAGCGGTAGGCGCGGAACTGCGAGAAGTAGCGGGAGGCCGAGAAACTCAAGGTCAAGAAGGCCATCGAGAATGGCACCATGGACGGCGCCCGCATCTACGCCGAGAGCGCCCATCCGGAAGCGCACCAAGCGGATGAGCACCTGCACCTCGACGCCGTCGTGGCACGGCTGGGCACTCAGGCCAAGATGACCACGATCATCAAGTCCACTGAGAACCTTTAGAATGATGACAAGTACCTATATGTTGTCCGTTGACCTTGGGATAGAATCATAGAGAAGTCAGGAATGGTTAGGCAAAGAGGAGGTTTTTTTTTTTCCTTGTTTCATTCCTGTTTCTAGCTTGGCATGTTAATTGTGTTGCAGCTGGTGTCCCTTGCATCATCCCTAAATGCAATGAAGATTTGAGGAAAAAAGCTTGGGGATGTCATTATGGTTTAACAGGCAAGGGATGTTTTTTTACCCTTAGAAAAGTGTCATGTTTTTAGGGCATTTCTAAAGAGAGATTTTTGTTAGCGAGGGCGACACACGGTTTCGAAGTCCAAAACAAGACGAAAGTTCTGCATTCTATTGGTGTTTTGCAAGTGAGGCTAAGAATAACGTCTCTGATGCATATGTAATGAAATTTTATCCTCAGGATGAGCGTGTTACAACCAGCCTCAGTTTGTCTCCAACTCATGTGGCATGGACAAGAGCGCTGGAGGCTGCCCTTACAAATCTGCTTTTTTTTTTTGGGGTAGATTCATGTATCGGGTGGTTATTTTGTTAGAATGTGAGATGAGACCTGGTGATCTTTTGCGGACAGTGAAACAGACAAGATGACTAGGGGTCTTAAGATGTGAGGGATTCTTAATTCTTGTGAAATCCATTTTGATATTCTTTGCCTATTAAATTGGATTTCACATTTTCTCATCAGACTCTGAAAAGTTAGCCATTTAGGGTGTGTTTGGTAACGTTTTTGTTTAAAAATTGTTCCAGGAAACAGAAATAAAAAAAAGTGTTTCTGTTCCAGGGAATAACTTTTGAACAAAAAAATACGTTTGGTAACTGTATAAAATTTCTGTTTTGGAATAGAAAAAGAAATAAACACGTTTAGTAACCGCACAAAATTTCTGTTTTGGAATAGAAAAGAATAGAAACACGTTTGGTAACGACACAAAATTTCTGTTCCAATTTTTTTTCAAGTGTTTTTTTTTTTTTAATAAAATGCAAACTTGGTATTGAATTATCATTCTCATGAAATGCTCATCAATTTAATTTTGTTCATATTAAGTGAAAACAAACATTCTAAACATGATCATATTTGCTTACTTGGAGGAAAATTTTTTAAGTTTGTACCAAAATTTTCCCAATTGCTTTTTTTTTTTTTTTTAATAAAGTGTAAACTTGGTTTTGAATTCTCATTATCATAAAATGCTCATCAATTTAATTTTGTTCATGGTGAGTAAAGTCAAACATTCTGAACATGGTTATAAGTGCATACTTTGAAGAAAATTTTATAAATAAACTTTGTACCAAATTTTTCTCACGTGCCTTTTTTTTTTTTCAATAAAGTGTAAACTTGGTATTGCATTATCACTCTAATGAAATGCTCATCAATTTAATTTTGTTCATGGTGGGTGAAGACAAACATTCTAAACATGGTCATGTGCATACTTGGAACAAAATTTCGTAAGTAAAATTTGTACAATAAGAGCTAGCTAAAAGAAGAATATTTTATAGATCTCTACATAAACCCTTTCATACATAACATCACAATAATGAAGTAATATAGTTCATTGTTCAACTTCATCACATTGAATTTGATAAGTGAGTACTTAAAAACAAAATTACAAAAGTTGGAAACACAAAGTCATGAAATCTTAGGCATATTATAATCCCTCGCCATTTTATTTGCAATCCTTGTCCTAAGCATGTTTATTCCAGGTGCATCATGCAATGTATCATCTGCAACCTCCACTTCTGTACGTCCGCATGGATACTCCGGATCTCCATATAGGGAAAAGTTTCTATCCATCGCATCTTGATCATGAATGTAATTATGGAGAGCACAACAAACAATTACAACAAGTGCTTGCTTCCGAATTGTAAATGGAGGCATTTGTCTCAAAATGGTGAAGCGATTCTTCAATGCCCCAAATGACCTCTCAATTACATTTCTTAGTGAAGAGTGCTTCTTGTTGAACAATTCTCTTGCTGTCCTTGGTCGTCCCCCATTCCCTCTATACTCGCTTAGATGATACCGATCGCCTCTAAATGGAGTTAAAAATCTTGGAAGTGCTGCATAACCCGAATTTACCACGTAATATTTCCCTATAACATGATATATATAAATTTGTTGTGATATTCAACCATAATATATAATCATAAAATTGTCTTCATAAACAAAGTAAGTACCAGGTGGTGGTCAGGGAAATTGCAGTTGAGGATTTTCGAGTGCTGCTGAAAGCACTCGACAATCGTTGGCAAATTCTTCCCATCCAGCATACACGAAAGTAAATTTCATATCAAAAGAGCAAATACACAGCACATTCTGGGTTGTTCTCCCACTCCTACCTCTAATTGGAATATGCTGAGACACAGGGACGGTAGCATCTATATGGGTGCCATCCATAGCATCTACGCAGCCTTGTCAATATATTAACAATCTAATATCATATAAGATTATCAACTACATGTATTTGACGGTATAAAATCAATATAAAAATCATACCTTGAAGTAGCGTTTATGACTAGGATCAATAAGAATTTATTGTGGAATGACGTCAAAGGACGGTGGTTTGATTATCTCCTTTGAAAGTTTGATCATTGCTTTCAACGTTTTGTTTAAATACTTGCTGATCATTTCTCCTGAATGTTGGAGTCTCTCACATAAATCTTTATTTGAGTTATTGTGAGTAACCACACTTAAGAATATCCCAACTTGTTAATCTATTTGAACATATCGACTATCTTTCAACTAACCCCTTACCCTCATTAAGTCACATAAATTCAGAAAAACATGTCTCTCCATCCTAAATGCTTCATATATCCTATATGAATGTCCACAAACAATCTCCATTATCCATTCTGCTCCTGATAATTGACTGTCCCTAATAGGTTTTCTCGTATGGAAGGACGTGTCCATCGTAGCTAAGCAGAACCACGCTACCAATATGTTAATATCATCACCCAAGAATTGTTCAACTGGTTGTACTTGCTCATTAGACACATTATTTGATCCCCCTTCCATAGTACCTATACAATCACAAAAATGACCAAAACATCAATATAGATTTTGAAAACACATCCCAATAACAATCAATAACATAAGTCATAACATCTCAATAAGATATGCCATTACATATAAGTACAAGAGTCTCAACACTAATCATATTTGAATAAACTAAAGATTAATAGATAATATAAGTTATACAGTCTAATGAAATTCCATGCAATTCATAATATATTTCCAAACATCTACTAAAAGAATTGAAGAAGTCCAATCCTCCTTGCAGGTGTGGATATAATGAAAGCCTCCCTCCATTCACAACTGGCGCATGCTCGTTCCACTGCTTTATTGTAAACATCTTGCTCTATCTCGGGCATACTCAGTAGAATCTGGACCACAACAGATACGGAGAAAGGGTCTACATGTGGTTGTGTAGTCCCTGAGCTCGCAGAGCCACCATCAGATTGACTTGATGACCTAACTTTCAGAAAATCTTGTATGGCTCTGCAAGTTTCAGTAATACCGGATTAGTTACTCTTTCTTCTCCGCTTACTATTTGGAGTTCTATCCAATTTGTGCTTTCCACGAACTGAAGTTCTAGCATCGTCTGTTGTAAAGAGTCTGTCATCACTGTGATGTCCAATGAAACCATTTGCATTGCTACCATCATAGTCACCACCTGCATTGACACCATCTGTATCGCCACCACTGTTGTCACCACCTACATTGTCATCACCATTGGTCATCATCATCCAACACATTCACATCTTGAGCACTTCCTATGGCGTGATCCCCAGTAGCATATGTACCACCAAAAACAATACAGAGCTTAGGATATTGAGGAAATCCATTCTTCTTGAATCTTGCCCACTCGACATTATCCTACAATTTTCACAATAATGACATTTCAGCAATATAATCATATATTTTAAAATTGACATCTGTAATGATATCAAAATGACCACAAAGTTAAGAAATACCTTGATTTTGGATTCCCATATACTTGGATCGTCGACAACAACTCTTTTGTTCACATTATCCCAACCAAATCCCGACTGAGAAATAAGTTTGTGAAAACTGCCATACTGTTTTTTCAGTTTGTTTACCTTGTTCCTCAGCTGTACCATGGTAAATTGGAATCCTATCTGTCTACTGAGTTCAGACTATACATTCCTCCACCCCGCTTTGTTGAAAGTGGAAGAGGTGCGGTTTCCCTTTTTTACCTCATCCACCAATAAACCGATAAGTATATTGGTTACAAACTCTGTCCACTTTGCATTGAATGAGTGTCTCTCAGATGCCATTGAATCTTTGACCGGTTGAGCATCACATGAGTTATGAATTAAATCAATAACATAAAACCATAAGAACTACACTCCATACACAAAATCAGCATGGTAACCTATATGGATCCGTATACCCTATCCTATTTTGTGCACGGTCCAACTAAATTATAAGATCTCTAAGATTAAGACAATGAAAAAAGAAGCCGAAATGCCAACCTTAGCATGCAGATAACTGTTTCCAAAGTTAGCAAATTGCGATTTATGTGGCAGGGACTGGCAAATTGCGGACAGAGCAAGGGAAAAAGAATATGTCTTCATGGATTGGCACCGGCAAGGCGGAACTTTGGATGGGTCCACCGAAGTTCTCAAAGCATCAACGTCGATAATGGATCCACCAACACCAGTATTGTTCACCTGGGAAGGAGACAACTAATTGAGATAGAGTGAGAAACAAGGAAAAGAGAAGGAAACAGTCACCAAAATGAGTGCAAATATGCAAGAGGCTTCCACAATACAAGATAAGTTTTAATTCCACATTGCAACAAAAATCAAATGATGGAGACGGACATTATCATTGCCAAAAATCACTGTACCAAGCCTATTTTGGCAAAACAATCCTTTGAAAATGATTATTTAAGTTTCACAACTTTTATAAAGTAATTAGTTAAATGATTTCAATGACTTAACTTGCTAGAAAATGTAACGTGTTACTATAATAGAAGGGATGAGATTTTGAGAGGTCCTTTTCCTCTCTTTGAAAGTGGCTTCCACAATAAACTCCAAGTCTATCATTTGAAAGTATTTGCGTGTTTTTAATACTACTTGTATGATTTTTCCATTTATCGTTTGATCAATAAGAAAAATTGACTCGCTTCTTATAATTACATTTATTTTATCCAATGATTATCTTGTCAATATTTGTAAGAACCCAATTTGGTTTATGTCGCCTAAGCTCCCAAAAAGAGTACCCTAGTAATCACATAATGTGATGACAATTTAGAATTAGGTGTTTTTTCAACTGGGACTCTTCCATGCAATCTAAAATTTTGGGATATTCTAAACTTCCGCTTAAGGAAAGACATACTTGTTAGTCATCAAACAATACTCTCTCTGTTTAATGTGTCATTCATACAATCATGTTAACTTATCGTTTGATCAACGGGATTGACACTAATACAAGAATTAACAGTATTAGGATGCATCCACCTATGCATCAATCTCTCCTAGTTGCAACACAATCCAAAGATCTTCAACAAGTTCAATAATCAATATCATTAGGCGCTCGCTGCTCTGCTCGCTCGAGCATGAGCAGTGAGCAGAGAAGCAAGCGAGCAGATGCTCGTTGCTTTGCTCGCTCGAGCGTGAGTAGTAGCGAGCGAGCAGAGCATCGAGTAGAGAAGCAAGCGAGCAGACACTCGCTGCTCTTCTCGCTCGCTGTTGCTCACGCTCGAGCGAGTAGACGCTCGTTGCTCTGCTCCCTCGAGCGTGAGCAGCAACGAGCGAGCGAGAGAAGCAAGTGAGCGACGCTCGTTGCTCGCTCGCTCGAGCGTGAGCAGCAGCAAGCGAGCGAGCGGGGCTCGCTACTCGCTGCTTGAGCAGAGAAGCAAGCGAGCGGACGCCGCTGTTCCCGCTCGCTCGCTGTTGCTCATGCTCGCTACTCTGCTCGCTCGAGCGTGAGCAGCAGCGAGTGAGTAGAGCAGGAGCCCTGCTCTGCTCGCTCGAGCAGAGAAGCAAGCGAGCAAACGCTCACTACTTTGCTCGCTTGCTGTTGCTCACGCTCATTGCTCTGCTCGCTCGAGCGTGAGAAGCAATGAGCGAGCAGAGTAGGGCTTGTTGCTCTGCTTGCTCGAGTAGAGTAGGACTCGCTGCAAGCAAACGCTCGAGCGAGCTGCTCATCTGGGCAAGTGTGCTGGTCTAGATCTCGGCAGCAAGCAAACACTTGAGCGAGTTGCTCATCTGGGCGAGCATGCTGGTCCAGATCTCGAGCGAGTAAACGAGCCGCTGCCGTAGATCTGGCGAGCAACGCTCGTCCATATCTGCGAGACTCGCTCGAGCAAGCGTCTCGTAGATTTGGGCAAGCGTTGGCTTGAGCAAGCCCTTACGCTCGAGCTTTGAGCAGCCATCGCCCAGATCTGCGAGGGGTGGCTCTCGCCGAAGCCCTCGTCAATCGGTGAAGGAGCAAAGTGAGCAGGTTCACCTGGTGAAGGAGTAGCGGCTGTCGGCGCCGGAGAGGACGACGGTGGAGAAGCCTGATGGTCTCGAGACAGAGGTGGCTGTCGGCGCCGGAGAGGACGATGGTGGAGAAGTCGGATGGTCTCGAGGCAGAGGTGGCTGTTGGCGTCGGAGAGTGGGAGGCGTCGGAGAAGACGACGGTGGAGAAGATGCAGGAGGAGAGACGGTGTTCGAACGGCTGAGCAAGAAACATAAAAGAAACACGAGAGGAGATGTTTTTGTTCCTTTTTTGTTCTTAAAATGTGTTCCAGAAACAAGAAACAACTTTTTTTTTTGTTTCTTGTTTATGTTCCATATGTGTTTCTGGGAACAAAAAAATAATTTTGGAACAAAAACGCAAACAAACGCTTTTCTGTTCCTTTTTTGTTCCCAGGAACAAAAAAACAAAAAATTTGTTTAAAAACAGAAGAAAGAAATGAAAACAAACGCAGCCTTACATTTCAAATCTCTGCTCATGGCTAATTTCCTTTTCAATTCCCCTGGGTAACTGCAGTATTGACTAGCTTGAATCCGCCCTGCACAATTGGTATGCTTTCTTTCTGCTGGTAATTTGCAAAAGATGTCAGAGACAATGGATTCATTTGAAAAGCAGCTTGCGAACATGTAGGTGCAGGCAGAGTTCACGGAGAGTGCAATGGCTGGGTCGACGTCGCTTTCGACTCCAGAGGAAGAAGTAAACAACTTGATGCAGCAAGCAGCAGATGATTACGGACTGGAAGTCTCTGTCGGTTTGCCACAACCAGCTGCACATGCAATTCCAACTAAATCATCGGAAAAGGTTGATGAAGATGATCTTTCAAGACGGCTTGCAGAGCTCAAGGCCAGAGGTTGAGGTGTCTCAGTTATTTGAGAATGGAATGTCATTTAATGTAAAACTTACGTCGGTGTGGGAATCCTGTTAGATGTCTTAAGAAACTTATTATTCCTTTGTAAATGTGACTGGATATGAACCTGGGTTCCTACGTACCTTGTGGTATCTAGTGTCTCCGCTTGTAATGTTAAGACCCGAGTTTTATCTACTCTGTGAGTTTCTGTGTTCGAATCTACAGTAAGTTGGTTGCATATGCATTGTCTTGTTTATACTTTCAAGAATTTTACCTAAACAGATTTGATTTGGTCGCAACTTTGGGTTGGATTTAGACCTGTTAAATGGGTGGGTTGGGTCGGGTCGAAAATGGGTTGACCCATATTTGACCCATTTAACCCGTTATGACCCATATTCATGTAGTATAAATCAAGTGACTTATACCCAACCCAACCCATATTGCTAAAACCTATTAATATTCTAGAAAAACTCACACCTACTATATGTTAATTGAATTAAAAATTCAAATTAAATTAAAAATAGTAAATAAAATAATTTTTTTAAAAACCTATAAATTGAAATATTTATAAAGAATTAGACCATGTACATGCGTCTCTTGTTTGAAGTGAACATACTATTGATAATTGAAAACGTAATATGAAATTTTTTTAATTAAACTTAAGAAAGCTCATTGTTATAATTTTTTTATAAAAAAAAGTATTGCTAAAACACTTTTACGCAATACAAATTTAATGAAAATATTTTATAAACCTTTTTAAAATATTTTATAAAAATCGAATTTTTAATTATTTTTATTTTTAAAAAATATTATTTTTAGTTATTATATTTTCCTTTTTCTTTTTTTTTCTTCTTTGGTTGGCCGCTGGCCACAACGACAACCGGCGACCGGCCACGGTGAGTTCAAGCCTCGCTAGTCGTCGTCGAGGCCGAGCCTCTCCAGTCGTTGGCTACCACGAGCTCGCATGTCGGCGAGCTTGAGGCTCGCTTGGCTTGTTGTTGGCCGTTGCCGTTCCGCCATCAGCTAAGGAAAGAGGAAAAAGAAAGAAAAAAAAAAGAAAAAAGAAAAAAAAAAAAGAAAAGAAAATTGAAACATGAAAATAATTATAATTTTGATTTTTTTATTAAAAAACATTTTTGTAAAGTTAAAGAGGGAAAGATTGTGTGGAGCTTGGGTTGGAAATTTAGAAATGGGTTTTAAGGTTTTAACCCACTTGATATTTAAATAGATCGAAAATAGATCACAAGTTTTGACCCATTTTTGACCTATTTAAATCAAACTCACTTTTTTGACCCATTTTTAGTTGGGTTGTTAAAAGCTTCTGACCGATATGCAACCCCTATAAATAAAGTATGAGCCCATTTTTACACCTCTTGTTGGACTGAGTGCGGTTGATCCAGTTTCATTATGATCTTAATGGTATAGTTCTCCCAAAGAAAGCAGATGGGTGCTATATCTCGCAACCATCTTTATAGTCCTCCAGAATCTAGGTATGGATGCATATTCATCTGATACCACGTGATTATCTCTGACCGGGATAAACTAGTGCTTGTCCCCATGCTACATCACCATGTAACATATCACCTGTTATTTAAAGGACATGCAATTGCTTTAGGAATTAGATGGCTACTTCTCTTCTCGTGTAAAAATGATCATTGACATTACTTCTATAAGCCCTACCAAAGGCGAAAGATTCAAGTCAAAGCCTCATGAGAATTTTGGCAAATGTCCTTCCCGAAACCTTCATCAATACCCAAAAATGTCCTATGCTAAAGCTGACAGAATCTAAAGCGCTAGGAGCAAACTTCCTAGCAAAGAGGAAACAAAGTGAATGCGTTTGATCGTCGTAACTGCATGAGGAGTTTTCCTAAATTTTCTTGAAAAATTTCTTTGTGATATCGACCTCGCCAAACGTAGCAGAGTGGGGACCGCCTCTCGACCAGTCCACCACCCAAGTGAGGCCTCTATTTGCCTGCAGATCCGGAGATTGGATGGTTAGCACATAGGGAAGTAGTATTCATCCACATAACATGTAGGTCTGCAAAACTTCTTGGACTTCAGAGTAGTAGGTCGAATCTTCTGTTATGTCTATGGCCAGTTTACAATTCACTTCGAACCACTAAGAACCTTTATGTCACTTGGTATGGTTGATGTCTGGTGCCAGCTTCTTGTTGTAGCATCCTCTTCCATATAGAGACCGTCCTCATCAAAAGATCCGATGAAGCTGTACTTGGATCGTGACATGTAAGTATGGACGGTGGTGAGGTTCTGAATTGGAATGCACAATTCAGAGACAAGGACGAACCATTCATTGGACATATCAAGCAGGGCGTTTGCCAAGAGTCTTCTTTCTGCATCACACATGCTCATCAACCTCCACTCCACCACCTTATCAGCACAAACAGAGAGAACACCAAAAGTGCTTTATTGCTTGGACTCACAGAAAATTACTTCTTGACTTGTTGAAGGACCAGATATGGAGATTATAAAGTTTCTTGAAGATTGACATGGACTAGAACCTAACAAAAGATTCGAGATACAATTTTTGAGACAGGCATTAAAAGAATCAAATGTAGAGCATTGAGTCGAAGAATTACGTCACACAGCACCATGTGCCTTTTCATCCTTCTCTTTGTTCTGATTACCCACTTACTCACCATTTTTCATAAGATCATTGGTTCATAACCTTCTCAGCGAGAAGAGGCAGCAAAGTCTGTCCTAGCTGACCACTCTCAAATTCCTATACAACATGCTTATGTATAGTTTCTGTGTTTGATTAGTTCATGTTGTTTTTGAAGAAAATACAACATACTGGTTATAAATGATCGATTTCAATCTTTGGAAGATTTCCATTCTTAATTGGATTGAAATTCAACACATCCTCCAGTGGCCTCCACATTACTGCCCGACTCAATGAAGATTGGTGATGATGGAATTGGGGTATGGTTGTTGAATGCAGCACTATACAAATGTAGGTCGAAGAATTTCATTTATCCTAATTTGATTAGTACTGGCAAATTCAAATCATGGTAAGACTTTTCATGCTTAACTATTTCTATTGGGAGTAATGACAGATATGCCAAGAGACGGGCTTGCGCAAAAAGAGAAGACGGGTTTCGCTAAGCCTAAAGGCACAATGAAAACCACAGAGGTCATTCTTATACCTATTTGTTGGTGTTTCGGTTATTTCTCTGAGATTCAATCACCTTACTCTACATAATAATCTACCCTACGTGAAATGTTGAAATTGAATTGTAATGTTATCCTCCTCCAGTGTCCCGTATAGATGTAACGATCCATTGTCTCGACATCCTCAGGCAACCCTACTTTAATCATCCACTTCTGAAGAATGACATCCTGGAGGCTGGAGGTATTGCTGAATTTAGTTTAATTTGGAACGAATGACGTTCGAATGTTATGGAGATTGGACCAATTTTGATGGTTTTCGGTGATTTTCCTATGTACGATTCTGTTTTTAGCACTTAGTTGGGCTAACAGAAGCCAAATCCATCACCATTATTGTGCCACTTAGAATAAACCAAGCTCAAAACCAAGACAAGATTAACTCAATTTAAGCGTGCATACATGGACGACAGCGTGAGATGCTTTCAGGAGTAGTTTCAGTTTCATTTTCAGGAGTAGTTTCAGTTTCATAGGAAGATGAGCTAGTTAGAGATCGCTTTTTTCTCTGATGATCAGACGTAAGTTGAAACTTTCATCTTCGGTACTTCACAGATAAAAACAAGCGAGAATTCAAATGTGGCAGAATTATCCGAAGGCCAGTGCGGTCCGGCTCGGTGCAAATATGGAGAGGGCCCTCAAGGAACGGTCCCCATTATTGCCAGCAAAGGTAGGCCTCCAGCAAAATCGAGTCGCCGATCCCTTCATTTCAACAAATGAAGAGTGTCAGTCAAAGCCAACTAGTCCCGATCCAAGTTGTTGGTCATGAAGTATGCGCAATCCGAAGAAAAGACATGTTGATAAGGCGTCACTTTTGAGTTCACTTTCATTACAATAATGCTCTGACTGCATTAATGCAGATCTCCTAATGAATAAGATGTAAAATTATGTGGAATGGTACGTCCGAATGTCTTACCGCGAAGCACATGCGTAAGTCAATGTGTGGAATCCCACAGCATTGGACAACGAAGTCAGCTTCTCTCAAATGCGGGTTGTGGCCAGGCAAAAGTGAGAATCCGAATGCTTTGGAGGTTTTTTTTTTTTTTTTGGTCGGAAAGAATGCTATGGAGGTTGGATGGTTCTTTTTCTCTTTCGGGTTTTTCCATGACCGCTGTCTGATATCAGCAATGGGCTGTGTCTAGGTTGCGGGGACATTGCTTTTTGGTTCCCGTCCCAAAAGGGTTTACTTTTGTTTTTCTTTTTGCATTTTTTCCTAGAATTTTCCTGTTCTATTTTCCATTTCCGTCTCTCTTGCCAAAATTGAATATATCCAAAATATTTTTCTTAAAATGATTATTTGTATCGCTTGAAATAATTAATCAATGGATTTTTTTCATCATGGATAACAACTGAAAAAATTGTTGTTTTTTATTTTTATTTTTATGAATGATATAAACGATAAATTTTTTAAAAATATTTTTAAATTCAATTATTTTCCATGAAATGAATGAAGATAATGTTACATAATTGTTAGCTCATGACTAGTGATCATGGAATCTTTATCTTATAAAGTTGTGATAATGTCAATCCGTATTATTTTCTTTTTAGGTTTTTAATTTTGCAAGAGAGAATACTCTTAGCAAGTTTCTTATGGAAGATAAGATATTCACGCATCACAGTGCTCGATGCGTAGAAGTTCTCCATGCCTTTTTTATTTTGCTATTGCTTGAGAATCTCTCAAGTTAGCACCTTCTAGGGCTCCGTTAATTTCACATCAAATGAATAATTTTAAAAATAATTTATTTAAAATAGCCATTTATATCGCTTTAAAGAATTAATCGATGAAAGATATTTTCCTTATTGACAATAATTTATATCTAAATATTTTTATGGACGATGATGGCATTTTTCATTCATTTATTTTTTTAAGCAATATAAACGATCATTTAAGATAAATATTTTCTAAATCATTTGTTTAGACAAATCTTATTTATTGATAACCGCATACCAATCAATCCAATATTGATTAAGAAGTAATTGATCGAAAACTACTTGAAAACGACTCTTACAAGCCCGAGTTGTTGGACCCTTTAGTGGAGAAAATTTCATTTTTGCTTGGAAGGGGTTGTCGGCGAACTCTCCTATGCTTTTTTTGGGTCATATTTCCGTCATTGGATTTCTTTTCTTTGAATGGACTGGATTTTCTTTTTCATACATGTAAGAAGAAGTTCTTTTTTTTTGGTCGGTATGTAAGAAGAAGTTCAAAGAGATCAAATAATTCATGTTATTTAAAATACTTAAGTAGGATGTTAGACTGAATTAGTGGCATAACAGCCTGTTGCTGCGTTCTTTATTTTTCATTGTAAATATTAGGCTAGAACAGCATTCAGCGGCCCTTCTTCTGGCGCTAAATTTTCAGTTTAACAGTCTTTGCATTTGTGCTTGGAATTCTTTTCAATATGTTTACGATTAATTTACAAGCCAGTTTATACTTTTAAAATGGCAGGTAAGTGTTGTTAACAATGTGAATACTGCGGTGGGTTATACATCTGCTGGAAAGGAGGAACACTGTATGGGAAATCTACCATCACAGAGATATCGAGAGGGCTCTGCCAATTCCCTTTTTCAAACAAATACTCGGCTGGTATCATAACATGATCAAATCGGTGTTTTGCTAAATAGCTTCCATTTCTCTTGTAAAAATTTTGTGTATTTTTTTCTTGTTCTTCCTAAAAATCGCTTAGACTTGGTGCACTTCGGGCTGAGGTTCTATATAAACTTATTGAGGAGTGTGCGGGTCTTGGAGGAAATGGCTCAGAAATTGTGCTTGACCTATTCTGTGGAACAGGCACCATTGGTCTGACACTTGCCTGAAGGTAGGGAAATCTGTCCATTGTGACAATTATGTAAAAGAACTCGACCAATCTGAGACCGTCTTATTCAGGGTTAGACATGTTTACGGTTATGAGGTTGTCGCTTAGGCCGTCTCTGACGCTCGTCCAAATGCCAAGCTTAGCGCATCAGCAATGCAACATTTATCCATGGAGATCTCAATAAAATCGATGAAAATTTTGGCAGCAACTTTGCTAAGCCGGATATTGTCATTTCAGGTATCTCTTCTTAAATTTTACAATCGAGTCTCTGTTGGTTGGCTTGTCGATTGCTCTAAATCAAGTATTTTTTTCTCTTCTTCTTCCTCCTTCTTGGCAGCCGGTCACTGGCCATCAGGCAAGGTTCGGCGAGCTTGGGCTCGCTTGGCCGCGAGCCTCGACCTCGCCTAGGCGGCGCGAGGTTAGCCTCACCCTGGCTTGGCGAGGTTGAGCCTCGTTGTGGCTGTACGAGCTCAGCCTCGCCAAATCTGGGTGAGGTCGACCTCGCCTATCCAAGGGGAGGCCAAACATCACCCAACCACGGCGAGGCTTGGGCTGATGAGCCTTGCCATGGCTTGGCATTGATGCAGGTTGGCAATGCTTTGGCGAGGTTGCCAGTCCTCGTCTGACCGGTTGCCGGTCATGGTTGAGGCTAGCAACCAACCAAAAGGAAGAAGAAGAAGAAAATGAAAGAGAAGAAGAGAAAAGAAGAAAAGAGAAGAAAAAAGAAAAACAAATTAGAATTGATTATAGGAATTGTTCTCGGAAATAAAAAGTAACTTTTTTCCACTTCTTGATTTTATTCCAAATCTACTCTCGGGAACAAAAAATTTACTAAACGGATTTCCATTATTTTCTTTACTCCCGAGAATAAAAGAACAAAATCAATTTTTCCTGAGAGTGTTACCAAACAGGCCTTAAAAGACCGGTTGCTTTAATATTGACTACCTAGGATTAGTATAAGTGGACCTCAAAATTACTCTTGGATTTTCGGTGCAACCTATATCCAGCTGCAACAGGAATCAATACTATGTTTATATGTCTGTAACCCAGGTAACGGAAATTGTCCATTTATGGAAATAATAGCTTATCCTATATCCATTTTACAAGCTACTGTGTGTGCTATGTGGTGTGCACATGTTGTGAAATCCTGCTTTCTCATACACACATCCCCACCCTAGCCTCCTGAGCCCTTTTCAAATGGAAAGATTGGCCACCGGGGCATTACCTGGTGATTGCCTCTTTTGTACTCTCAGTCTGGTTTTCTTGTCATAATAGATCGTATGATGCTGTCAGTTATAAGAAAATTAGAAGGCATAATTTAACTATGGGTGATGCAAACGTGTATGTAATGAGTCTATTTGTCTTCTTGCCGGATGTCCCAAGATTGAGTTACTGGACATTGGTGGCATCGATTGGTGAATGTCGACATAGGATATTGGCGCAATGAAATCTTTACTTCTCTAAGCACAAGTGCCAATGGGGTTACTTGGGGTGGAGAGATAGTCAACATGGAAATGATGGTCGTCATACGGCAACGCAAATGGGGAGCGACCACTTTTCTTATGAAGGAGTCCGGAAATGGTTTTATTTCCGCAACCTTCAATATGCTGATGCCAGTTTAGTGGACAGAGATGCCGATAATGCCGTAAGGATGGCGACAAACCCTGAATGCTATGATTTGCAGATCATGGGTAAGATTGCTTAATACGTGGTCAATCTCTCTTATGGGGTTCGTGGCTTTCAGCTCAGTGTTCGAAGTAGTAAAAAGCGGCTAAGCCATAGAGTAGACCTCCCTCGCGCGTACATTATGTGCAGATAGTTTCGAAATGGTGTCCGGAAGTTAGTGTTCATTATTGTTTTTGGAAGTATGAGCACATTGGTTCGTATTTCAGATGCATTGTCGGCTTGGGATTTCAGCTGATGAGATAGCCACAATTTGACAATCAGTTGCGAATTTCCACGAGAGTCTTCGAAGTTCATGCCTTAACACGTCTCTTTTACAGCATATGTTAATGTACTTCGAGCTAGATCGAGTCAACAAGAACACCCCGAACAAAATGATGCGGTCACAACAAACGGGCTAATGGATTCACTGCTAAATGCCAGTTTCAGCCTGGAACTATCCCGACATGACATCTATATTTGAGGTTGTAGATTTAAATAAAGACTTGAGTAATGCTAATCACTTCACCCTGTAAAATAGTATAGCGAGAGTTTTTAGAGAATATAGCATTTTTTGTTACGCAGAGTTGGAAACTTTCCCTAAAAATATTGATCATCATCCGGATTTGGTCAATACAATCACAGAGATGTACGGTCGCGTCTCCTGAGGAAACACCAAAGGCTTAATAAATTATATCCGAAGGCGTATTCTTCCTCTATACACTTTTCATCTTCGTCTTTCATTGAATGGAAAGAAAAGAAAGCCATGTGGAAGCCTCCCCACTGTGCAGATTGCGCATGCCATCCTTATGTTTCCCAATGCAATACTAGAATGAGAATGAGAGATCGATAAAAAAAAAAAAAAAAAAAAAGGATGAAGGGGAGTAGAGTGCAGAAAATATATCATTCATATCAACAAACGAGGGATAACAGGCTGATCTTCCCCAAGAGTTCACATCGACGGGAATGATTCAGTTCCAGAGACAAAGATCGTAGTTCTCTACCTAGGGGCGCGAGACAACTCTCTCTAAGGAACTCGGCAAAATAGAGAGCCGGTAGGCGCTGATGTTTTGGGGGCAAAATGCAAGTAATGGACTTTCACCTGTCAACTTCGTAGGCCATACAACAGGTCGAAGACCGAGCATTTCCTCTATGGGTTGCATGCAGCTCTGGTTCAAGCCAAGTATCAATCAGGTAATCAATTTTGGGGGATGTTGAAGCTTTTCTTCTCATGATAGTGGTAATAGTCAACCTCGCTATTCTTGATTGTCTTTCCCGCGGCTTGATTTTTCCGTCGTAGTTTTCGTACATGAAACGTTGCCACGACTGAGAAACTTCCTCGAAGGAAGAAGGTGTTGGAGAAATCTTCGTGAAGTGTTTTGAAGTTGACAAAACGTTTCCATCAGTCTAGTCTGAAGGTCTGCAGACTCTGTTGGTTAAAGTCTGAAGACTTCCGGACAGCCAGACTCAAGACTCAAAGTCTATCCTCATTGATAGTCTCTAATCCGTTGAAGAAAGGTTATCCAGAACTGGATGTTTTGTTCAGGATTTAACCTTATCATCTGGAGAAGATCTCGTGGCTGGAGAAGACGTAACATAATCCTTTGATTGATCAAGATTGATTCAATGATTGAAGATTCGATGATTGTCTAAATATTATTGGAAGGTTCTACTTATGGAAACCGAGATCCTGATTGTATGGGCGAAAAGGATTGATGGGCTATCAACACGTTCCTTTAATAGCTCGAACAATCTTCCTAATTGATTCCGTCCAACGGGTAGATTGGAGGAATTCCTTTGGTAAGTGCCAACGGGTATGATGGCATAAAGGAGTATATAAGGAAGATGTTCTTAGTTGTTCGAGGAAGTGCGCGATAGATGAATTCCAAAGTCTGAAGTTCCTTTTTGTTTAGACAATTCCTTTGAGCAAATACTTGTATACAAAAGAGAGTCTATATCTGTGAGAAACCTTCGAGGAGGTGTGGTAGAACATCTACACTTTGTGGAATCAAGGCAAAGCTGTGCTGTAACTTCTCTTTTGATCATAGTGAAATCCAGCCGGTGGGCTGTCAATGCGGAAGAGTGGACGTAGGCTTGGAATAAGCCGAACCACTATAAATCCTATGTTCAATTCTCTCTCTCTCTCTCTACCTCGATCGTATTTCATTTTGTTAATCAAGAGAGAATTTTCTTTCTATCTTTTGCTAAGAATCGCTTCCGTATTTCGACAAATTGTTTGTGCGCCTATTCACCCCCCCTCTAGGTGTTTATACTAGCTATCTCAATTGGTATCAGAGCCTGTGTACTCACTTTGTTTGAAGTGTTTTACTTGAGTTAAAGATCCATGGCTAGTATGCTAGCACCGGGGCGATGGAAGGGCAAAGCAATACCAGACCACCCTACTTTGATGAAAAGGATTATAATATCCGGAAAAACAAGATGAAAGCTTTCCTACGATCAAAGGATCCTCGAAATGGGATGTTGTAGAAAAGGAATTACTCCTACAGCTGCATCGTCTCTCGAAAGAGGGAAAGAAATTGTCGAGACCAAAGCGAAATGACTCAAGAAGAAATAAACAAGAGACAAGCACTCGATGCAAAAGCAATTTACTCTTTATATTGTGCTTTGTCACCAACTGAATATAATAGAATATCTTCTTGTGTTACAAAGCAAAAGAAGTCGGGACAGATTGCATATCACCTATGAAGGAATAGATTGAGTGAAGGAAACCAGGATTAATATTCTTCTCGGTCAATATGAAGCCTTCAAAATGAAACCAGGAGAATCTATAACCGACATGTTTAGCCGTTTTACGATATTGTCAATGGTCCGGAGAATCAAGGACAAAAATTTCTGATCCCATGAAGGTAAACAAGCTACTGCGTGGACTCTCCAAGGATTGGAATCACATAAAGACTTCGATAAGAGAGACGCAAAGAATTATGCCACTATCTCGTCGACGAGCCGATTGGAACTCTTCAGTCTTATGAAGTGGAACGGATCAATGAAGATGAAGATCCAAAAGGTAAGAAATCCATTGCATTAAAATCAAATGATGATTCTCGATGATATAGATTCGAAGATGATATGGACGATGAGGAGCTTGCTCTCATGATAAGAAGATTCAGAAAACTGAATAGAAAAGGAAGAAGGTTCAACTCAAAGAAACAAAGCTTTCAAAGACAGCAGACCAAGTCTCGTTAATGATGAGGAACCAAATAAAGATGTAGTCCGCTTTGAATGCAAGAAGAAGGGACACATCGACTCCAACTATCCTCTTTCAAGAAGAAGAGAGGAAAAGCTGAAAAATTTCAAAAGCTCTCAAAGCCGAAACCTGGAGTGATACCGAGTGTGAAGAAAGTGATAATGAATATGCCAATCTATGTCCGATGGCACAATCGACTCGGACTCTGGAGATCAGACTCAGACAGTGAATTTGAGGCAAGTAATTTCAAAATTCCTGTTAAAGTTTCTAAATACATTGATGAACTGTGTTTTAGTCTTAAGACTTCTCTCAAAAGAATTTCCGAACTGAAAAAGGAAAACTCAGCTCTAAAACAAAAGGAAAATGTTTTAGTAGAAAGAGTTAAAAGTCTAGACTTGACTGTTTCCACTCTTAAAGAAAATGAAGATAATCTTTTGAAAGAAAATGCTCTTTTAAAAACAGACTTATCAAATATTTCAAAGAAATTTTCAATAGGGTCTGAGAAACTTGAAAAAATTCTTTCAGCTCAAAGACCTTACTTCAATAAGTCGGGTCTAGGTATGTTAGAAGAAACAATTCCCTTGATTGATTTTCCTAAAGTAAAAGAAAGAATTAAGAAAAGACCCTCGAAAGAGGCTTACAAAAATCATTTCAAGAAAGTTTTTGTAAAACCCGTAGGTAGAAATGCTCTCGGATGTTCAAAGTGCAACAGTCCAGGATCACTTTGAAAAAGAGTGTCCTATGGTATGGAAACCCGTTAAGAAAGTATGGGCTAATACTGTTTATATTACTAACACCAAAGGACCCAAGAAAATTTGGGTACCAAAGAAAACTTGAGACTTTATTTTAAATGCATGTCTCCGTCAAGAAACAGTAAAGTGGTATCTTGACGGCGGATGCTCAAGACACATGACAGAGACTCAAATTGCTTTATAAAGCTTGCTCAAGTAAATGGTGGAAAAGTTTCATTTGGAGGAAACATCAAAGGAAGTATTGTGGGATTTGGAACCGTGAAAATTGGAACTCTCACAATAAGTAATGTTTCCTTAGTGGAAGGACTCAATTACAATCTTCTCAAAGCATTAGTCAATTGTGTGATACTGATTTCAAGATCTTCTTTCAAGAAGGAACATGTTTGGAATCGCAAAGACTCTACTCGAGTCTTTCATGGGTCGAAGACATGGAAATATCTATCTTCGGATGTGAAACCAAATGAATCGCAATGCCTTATTTCAATTCAAGACGAAGCAAGCTTATGGCACAAAAAGCTTGGTCATGTCAACATGAAGCAATTAGCCAAAATCTCATCAAAGCAGCTTGTTCGAGATCTACCCAAATTGCCATACCAAAAGATTGATTCATGCACTCCATGCATTCTGGGAAAGCAGGTAAGAAATTCATTTAAGCCAATAAATCATGTCTCTACTAATCATGTACTACAGTTGCTGCATATGGATCTCTTCGGACCAACCAGAACTCAAAGTATTGGGGGGTAAGAAGTATTGCCTAGTAATTGTTGATGATTACTCCCATTTTACTTGGGTATATTTCCTTGCGAGTAAGTCCAAAACCTTTTCGTATTTTGAAAAATTTGCTAAAAAGGTTCAAAATGAAAAAGGATGTGTTATCTCTAGTATAAGAACAGATCACGGAGGTGAATTTGAAAATCAAGATTTTACAAAATTCTGTGATGAATCGGCTTTAAGCATGTGTTCTCCTCTCCATATACTCCTCAACAAAATGGAGTTGTGGAAAGAAAGAACAGATCTCTTCAAGAAATGGCTAGAACTCTTTTAATTGAAAGTAAAATTTCTTCTCGATTTTGGGCTGAAGTTTGTTTCAAAGATGTTATATCATCAATAGAGTCTTCTTAAGATCTATTCTTGAGAAAACCCCTTATGAGTTATTCAAAGAAAAGAAGCCTATTGTTTCATACTTTCATGTATTTGGTTGTAAATGTTTTATATTGAAAAATGCAAAAGATCAAGTTGGTAAGTTTGAAGAAAGATCGATGAAGGTATCTTCCTTGGATATTCTACATCAAGCAAAGCCTACGAGTCTATAACAAGAAGAGCCGGTCGTGGAGGAGTCAATGAATGTCAAATTTCAAGACTCAACGCAAGATGAATCAAGTCAGACTCATCAAGAAGAGTCTGAACTTGCTCCAGACCCTCCAAAGTCTACATCTCAAGAAGCATCTCAGACTTTGGAAAACCAGCATCAGGTTGTTAGTGAAGATCCAAATAAAGAAAGAGATCATCACCCAGACAAATCAACAAGTAACTGGAAGCATAAGTCCAGTCATCCCAAAGATCTTATAATTGGCGAAATTAATGAAGGAATTCGCACCAGATCCAAAAGGCGAGAAGAGTCTAGTGCTGTGGCACTCGTTTCTGAAATTGAACCAAAAAGCATAGAAGAAGCTTAATCTGATGAAATCTGGATTGAAGCTATGCAAAAAGAGCTCAGACAGTTCAGCATTAATGATGTCTGGGAATTGACATCCAAACCAAAAGGTAAAGCTGTTATTAGAGCTAAATGGGTGTTCAGAAACAAGATGAACGAGAAAGGAAAAGTCGTACGAAATAAAACAAGACTCGTGGCCAAGGGATATACGCAAGAAGAAGGAATAGACTATGATGAGACTTACACTCCAAAGTGGCAAGGTTAGAAGCTATTCGACTATTACTTGCGTTTGCTTGTTATAAGAATTTCAGGTTATTCCAAATGGACGTCAAAAGCGCCTTCCTAAATGGATTTATCCATGAGGAAGTTTATGTGGAACAACCACCAGGGTTTAAAGACCCAAAGAAGCTAGACTCGAGTCTTGACCGAAAAAGGCTTTGTATGGTTTAAAGCAAGCACCTCGAGCTTGGTACGACATATTAAGTAAGTTCCAAATACAAAATGGTTTTGTCAAAGGTAAAGTAGATACGACTTTATTTATCAAGAAGGAAAACAAAAGTTTCTTACTTGTTCAAATATATATGGATGATATTATTTTTGGATCCTCTAATGAAAGTCTCAGTGCAAGAAATTTTCAAAGTCTATGCGGGATGAGTTTGAAATGAGTATGATGGGAGAGTTAACATTCTTTCTTGGTCTTCAAATAAAACAATTGAAGAAAGGAACTTTTATTTATCAAGAAAAATATTTTAATGATCTTGTCAAAAGGTTTGGACTGGAAAAGTGCAAAAAGACCAATGTACCAATGTCAAGTTCTTTAAAGATAGGCAAAGATGAAGAAGGAAGAAAGTTGATCAAAAGCTATACAGAGCATTATTGGATCACTTCTTTATCTTACTACCTCTAGACCTCGATATTTTGTTGAGTGTTTGCATCGTGCTAGGTTTCAATAAGATCCTAGAGAATCTCATCTCGGTGCTGCGAAACGCATCATCAAATACGTTGCTTCATCATCAAGCATCGGTCTTTGGTATCCTAAGAAGGGAGACTTTAATCTTCTGGGATATTCAGACGTAGATCTGGCCGGTTGCAGAGTTGATAGAAAGAGCACTTCAGAACTTGCCGTTGCTTGGAAGGGGATGGTGTCTTGGTTTTCAAGGAAACAAAGCACCGTGTCTCTTTCAACAACGAAGCGAGTATGTAGCTCTTGGAAGCTGCTGTTCGCAAATTCTATGGATAAAACAACAGCTAAGAGATTTTGAAATTGAAGACTCATGCACGGAGATTAATTGCGACAACACCAGCACTATCAACCTCACCAAAAATCCAATTCTCCATTCAAGAGCAAAGCATATAGAGATTCGACATCACTTTATTAGAGATCATGTTCAAAATGGAGAGATTTCAATTCAGTTTGTTGACTCAAAGAATCAACTGGCGGATATATTCACAAAGCCTTTGGAGAAAAATCAATTTGAGTCTATCCGTTCCAGACTCAACATTTTGAGGTATGAGGATATCAAAGTCTAAAGACTTTCAGACTCAGGCTTACAAGACTTTATCTACAGTCTTGGCTCGACCATCAGACTGTAAGTCTTTCTCTCTCCAATCTTATCTTGAAAAGGTACGATCGTCAGTGTGTGTTTAAAATTGTTGCTATATTAACGAAAATATTGCATCGTTTCATTTTCAAAAGGAAGTTATTTTGAAATAACTATTTTTGCGGAAAAAGACAGTTATTTTGAAAAGGTATCTTTTTATTTCCTTTGTGACGATTCGTTTATTTCTATTTTTAACCGATCGTGCACTGCCGATTCCTCTTCATTTTACTCTAAAAAACCCTAGAAAGCATCGATCCTCCATTTCCGTTTGTCTTATGTGTTTAATCTTCAAAAAGTTGTCATCTTTCCTGGGAAAGTCGAGCAAGGAAATCATCCAAAAACTGAGAAAGATGTCATCTTCGAGAAAGTCTTCGAGAATCGCAAAGCGGGTCCACGACAAATGAGTGAGGGGCCTACGCACTTCGATCTTACCGAGGAGGAAGAGAATCCGAACGGCAAGCGAGCCCACAACATTCTCAGCAGCGTCACTCTCCACCATCCAGTCCTCAAGGCGTTGTTCATCAGCAACAGGAAGAAATCATCGAGGATGCAGACCCCGTAAGAGTTCAAAAGCCCGCTTTTATTTACAAGCTATATCGCGCCTTAAAAGGAACTCGTACTCCTTTAAACTATGTTGATGACTTCCTTAAAGACAAAGGATATGGGAACGAATATATTTTTCTGCGGAAAATGGAAAGTTTGGGAATTGCTCGTAAAGGGGTGGCTAAGGAAACCCTTGCGAATATCCTAAGTGATCCTCGTGATTGGGGGCCGAATCCTATAGATGGGAATGACGATGACAATCTGTTCAGTCTATTTCAGCCGAAAATGGGTATTGCGGCTGTAATTCAAGGAAAAAGGGGAGATTTGTTCAGATCAAAGGAACAAAAGGATCTGTACTCGAAATTGCTGAAGCGTGGGGTAATAAACCCTAGGAGTGTGGACTTTGATTTTCCGGATCTTTGTGAAAGTGAACTTGAGGGAAAAGTTCAGTTATCTTCAACTTGAAAAGTTCTACTCTGACTCAACTGAGGCTTATGCTGAATTGACTGCATATTTCTATTCAAATCTTAGCTTTTTGGATGCGAATAGATTCTCCTTCAGCGTTAAAGATCAAGACTATGTTGTGGATATGAATATGCTGGCAGATGTGTTAGAAGTTGAGAGAGGCAGATATCAACCAATCAAAGTTTCCATTGCTCGGGCCACACTTGAACTGGTGAAGGACAAGAGAACAGATGAGAAGATCACTTACTCAAGGATGAATGCATTCAACATCTTGCTTCACAAGATTGTGATTAATTGCCTTCGGCCGAAATCAACTTCCAAAACTGATGTTTCAAGCTCTGAGGCAAAGTTGATGTATGCCATCCTCTGTGGAAAGAAGTTTTCTCTCCCTCATACTGTTATGTTTCACATGTATAGAGCAGTGATGAAGGACAGAGGTCAACTCCCTTACCCAAGCCTTGTTGCGAAGTTATTCGGACATCCGAATATTCAGCCTCCGCAAATCTTTTGTGTTCGATCATGCGATCATATGGTGGTAGGACTGAAAATGGTGACCAAAATGCGTCCGAAAGAACCGAGCAAGGAATTGGAGAAATTCAAGGAGAAGACTCCCGCAAAATCTCATCAAATCTCTTTCGCATCTAAGAGAAAAGGGAAGGAGCCCATGGTTGCTCCATCCAAGAGAAGAAGAGCTCTCCTCGTTGAGGATGAAGATGATGACGAAGACATCACCATCTCTGCAATGGCTTTGAAGAATTTGAGTCGTCCCTGTTCCACGTAAAGAATCGGAACAAATGACTAAAGAAGCGAGAGGAGAAGGAAGAAGAAGAAAGAGAAGCAGAGCAAGAAGCAGAGGAAGAAAGACCTGAAGAAGAAAGAAAAGAAGAAGGAGAACCTGAGGAAATCTCTTCTCCACCTATAGGCATGGAAACAGGGGGAGATCAGGAGAAAGGAGGAAAGTCTTCATATCCCGATGCAAGTGAAGGAGTCGTTCGTTCGCCCGCACACGAGAGGATGTTTATGCATCTCAATTTCCAGAAGAAGGTCATGAAGCTTCATTGCCAAACCTGCGAGATTATCCGATCTACCATCGCTCGCATTTACTCCATCGATCGAGCCGAAGCAAGTACTCGGATCGATAATGGAGCAGATTTTCGCAGAATCATGGATATTCTCTTGGAAATGCGAGGACAAAATTATGCCTTGGGATGCGAAGTTCAAAGTTTGAAGAATGAAAGTCAAGCTTCTTCCTGTTCATTGAATGATAAGATGCAAGCCCTCTCTATTCAAAATCAGGCCAATGCCAAGAGTGAGGAGGTTGCACACTGAAGGAAGACTTCAAAAGGTGGAAGGCATCATTCGTCTATGGAAGATTTCCAGCTTGTTCGCATTCCCAAGCAATCTTGACTTCATCTCATCCTTTTTAATGATGACAAAAAGGGGAGAGATGCATGATTTGATCAAACTTTCAATCATTAAACTTTTAACTATTTGTTGAATTGTGTTGTTGTTTAATTGTTTTTGACAGACTTTGACTTTGTTTTGTGTCTGGATGAGAATTGAACTAGACTTGGACTTGACTGCTTCTATTAACAAATATTGATATCTTATGGATGGTTTTATTATATACTAGACTAACCTATTTTCTGTGGTTGCAGATTCTAGTATTAATCTTTTAGCCATTCATCTCTATAAGATATGCATATGTGTTTGAGAAATGTTTTGCAGGTCAAAGTTATCCAAATCTGCAGGAATGTTTTGTCACCATAAAAAAAGTGGAGATTGTTGGAGAAATCTTCGTGAAGTGTTTTGAAGTTGACAAAACGTTTCCATCGATCTAGTCCGAAGGTGCAGACTTTGTTGGTTAAAGTCTCGAAGACTTTCGGACAGCCGACTCAAGACTCAAAGTCTATCCTCATTGACAGTCTCTAATCCGTTGAAGAAAGGTTATCCAACTGGATGTTTTGTTCAGATTTAACCTTATCATCTGAAGAAGATCTCGTGGCTGGAGAAGACGTAATAAAATCCTTTGATTGATCAAGATTGATTCAATGATTGAAGATTCGATGATTGTCTAAATATTATTGGAAGGTTCTACTTATGGAAACCGAGATCCTGATTGTATGGGCGAACAGGATTGATGGGCTATCAACACGTTCCTTTAATAGCTCGAACAATCTTCCTAATTGATTCCGTCCAACGGGTAGATTGGAGGAATTCCTTTGGTAAGTGCCAACGGGTATGATGGCATAAAGGAGTATATAAGGAAGACGTTCTTAGTTGTTCGAGGTGTGCGTGATAGATGAATTCCAAAGTCTGAAGCTCCTTTTTGTTTAGACAATTCCTTTGAGCAAATACTTGTATACAAAAGAGAGTCTATATCTGTGAGAAACCTTGAGGAGGTGTGGTAGAACATCTACACTGTGGAATCAAGGCAAAGCTGTGCTGTAACTTCTCTTTTGATCATAGTGAAATCCAGCCGGTGGGCTGTCAGTGAGGAAGAGTGGACGTAGGCTTGGAATAAGCCGAACCACTATAAATCCTATGTTCAATTCTCTCTCTCTCTCTCTCTCTCTCTACCTCGATCGTATTTCATTTTGTTAATCAAGAGAGAATTTTCTTTCTATCGTTTGCTAAGAATCGCTTCCGTATTTCGACAAATTGGTTGTGCGCCTATTCACCCCCCCTCTAGGTGTTTATACTAGCTATCTCAGAAGGGAGTGTTACATCCTTAGACCGCTGCCAACCAAGACCAAGAGACACCTCATTACGGTAACGTTTCATGTAGGGAAACTACGACGGACAAAATCAAGCCGCGAGAATGGCCGGCTATCAAGGATAGCGAGGCTGACTATCATGTCACATTTCTAGAACACATTGACTATAATTTTTATTTTTATTTTTGGTCGGTCATTTGCCCTGCCTTCTTGTAGGATATAAGAGTTGAAATCCACATTTGAAATTAAATCGTTCCCACCCCAACCCCATGAGAAAGTAGAGATTCGAACCCTCCACATTCCTCTTCCATATTAGAAGGGTAGCTATTGGGCAAACCCCATTGGTTCATTGACTATAATTTTTTTTTATCGTCGGTTATACTTTAATTCTACTCTAACACTCACTCCTGAGAAAGTGGGGATTCGAACCCTCCACCCCCCATTCCATGTTAAAAGGGTGGCTATTAGGCAAACCCCAAACTCTAATCACATTCTAACACTCACTCTTAGACTTTTGCCCTGCCTCCTTACAGGGCGTGGGAGTCGAAACCCACTCCTGAAATGAAATCATCCCCACCCCAATCCTCTCTAAGAAGATGGGGATTTGAACCCCCCACCTCCCCATTCTAAGTTGGAAAGGCCACTGGGGCGAACTCGAGTGGTTCATTGACTATAATTGAATAGGCAGGTTTTTTCACTTTCAATTATTAAGGTGGAGCGAATTTGCCCACAAGTCATTGATAGAAGGTCCTCCTTTTAAAAATAAAATAAAATAAAATGATTTTAAATTTTTTTCATGAAAAGTGCTATTGATTCTCTCAACTTACAAAAATTAAATCAATTACTAAAAATTGCCAAATTGATACATTTAAGTTTTTTCATTAAGTCGTCTAACTTGACTAATGGAGAATAGTGACCTGGTTTCTTTTTTTATTTTTTTTATTTTCTCTATCCTATGTGATGATGACATGTATAAACAACGTTGTTGATTCTAATTTGATTTTTTAATCAAATTTTTATTTAGATTATATTAAAAAATAAGTTGACTTAAAGAAAGGGAAAAAATGAGGTGAAGGTTGTTGCTGCCCTTCATTGCTGAGAAGGGTTGGCAATGATGGGGTGGCGAGGGCAGCGAGGGCTTGTTCATTACCTTTATTTTAAAAAAGTTAGCTAACTACTTAATTTAATAGATATTAAATTTGGATTAAAAATTAGATTTGACCAAAATGCCATTCGTTTTAGCCTTATGCTTCATATTTTAACCACATCATCGTTCCATAAAAGATAAAAAATAATAACAAAACCATGTCAACATTTTTTGTTGGCCAAATGGTTAGTGACAAGTCTCCGAACTTACAAAGAAACTCTCATTCCATGGGAATTGAAATAACACTATCCCGTTTCGATTGGTTTCTAGCTAACTCCAAATGGTTAGTGACAACTCCTAAGATATATTTAGGGTGTTAAGGAACTAAAAAATGAAAATCCAACGTCAAATGAGTTATGACTTGGGAGAGCTTGTGCTATTAATTGATGGATTGTTTGGATCTTGGGAACCATCTTTTCGATGAACCACTTGGATTGTCTTTCGAGCAATATCTCTAAAACATTTCCAAAACTTGAGAGCCTTTTATGAGGGTCGCGAAAAGGGTTTAGACTGAAATGTTTATGATTGAATAGATGAATTGTCTAAAGGTTTAAGACTAAGTTAACGCAATTAAAAAGTTTAGGTAATTTGCAATCGTATAATCCCTAATAATATGTGCTTTATAATGTTTTTAATAGATTTCTCTTGTAATATCATTTTCATTGAAAGCAACCTATGGCTTCCTATTTCTTGGGTTAACCATAATGCATAATCAAATAAATTTTCTCAGCAAAAGTCTTTTTATCTTTTCTTTTGTCGATGATATCGATTAGCCTAGATAACACGGCGATGACTAATGCAAGCGAACGTGGTCGTTGCGAACCATGGTGAGGTCAGTTGATGCCAATGGTCCATTCGGTGGTCCTTGCAGATGATGTAGGCGTGATAACGAGATTTCAGACCTAGAAATTCTTGCGAAGCATGAAAACGCCGTTGTCAATCAATTATTTCTGGCCATGCCAAATGCTCGAACTCTGAGCCAAATCTCATCATCCTGTTAATTATTTCCTTCTCATAATTTACTGTATTGGTTCTCGTGGCGATGCCTCTGGTGGGAAAAAATTAGTAAATTTCATGGTGTATTGTAATTATGATACATGCGATAAAAAAAATCAGCGCATAACATGATATATTATTTCGAATTTACCGATGATCGATGTGTCATCAATTAAAAGCTGTCTATTGACGCCTATTTTGGTACAAAAGACTTTGATACATTTGCAGACGAGGACCTAGCTGCAATCTTCTCTCGTATTGTAGTCACGACTCAGTCAACTGTAAACTGAAGAAAATTCAAGATGAGAGTGATGCGTGGGCGAACAAGCACCACACGGGGTATGTGTTCCTTACTATCCTCTTAGGATTTTTGATAAATAAAAAAGAAACTAATTTTCGATAAATTATCATTCGAATATGAGTCGATCTCTAATATTTTGTAAGATAATAACTGACAATTCTAAAAGTTTAGGTAATTTACAATCGTATAATCCCTAATAATATGTGCTTTATAATGTTTTTAATAGATTTCTCTTGTAATATCATTTTCTTTGAAAGCAACCTGTGACGTCCTGTTTCTTGGGTTAACCATAATGTATAATCAAATAATTTTTCTCAGCGAAAGTCTTTTTATCTTTTCTTTTGTCGATGATATCGATTAGCCCAGATAACACGGCGATGACTAATGGAAGCGAACGTGGTCGTTGCGAACCATGGTGAGGTCAATTGATGCCAATGGTCCATTCGGTGGTCCTTGCCGATGATGTAGGGGTGATAACGAGATTTCAGACCTAGAAATTCTCGTGAAGCATGAAAACGTCGTTGTCAATCAATTATTTCTGGCCATGCCAAATGCTCGAACTATGAGCCAAATCTCATCATCCTGTTAATTATTTCCTTCTCATAATTTACTGTATTGGTTCTCGTGGCGATGCCTCTAGTGGGAAAAAATTAGTAAATTTCATGGTGTATTGTAATTATGATACATGCAATAAAAGAAATCAGCGGATAACATGATATATTATTTCGAATTTACCAATGATCGATGTGTCATCAATTAAAAGCTGTCTATTGACGCCTATTTTGGTACAAAAGACTTTGATACATTTGCAGACGAGGACCTATCCGCAATCTTCTCTCGTATTGTAGCGACGACTCAGCCAACAGTAAACTGAAGAAAATTCAAGATGAGAGTGATGTGTGGACGAACAAGCACCACACGGGGTATGTGTTCCTTCCTCTCCTCTTAGTATTTTTGATAAATAAAAAAGAAACTAATTTTCGACAAATTATCATTTGAATATGAGTCGATCTCTAATATTTTGTGAGATAATAGCCAACAATTATAAAAATTTAAGCTATTAGATTAATGCATGGTTTGGTATTTAGATATTTTAATATTGATCCTCAAGCGTGGGTTGAATTTTGGTTTAAAATTAAGTGCGGAATATGTAATAAGGAAAGCAAATAGAGAGCATGAAAAGATATGAATTCAACATTTGATACCATCTAAAATTTTATGAAACTACAGTTAACTACTTTGAGATTTTAAGTTATTGTATGAAAGCATGATTTAATATTTAATTATTTTAACACAATCTTTATAACAATAAAAAGTGTGCAAATAAAAAAACAATATACAAAATTGCTACTACTAATGAAAAATACTAGGCTCATATCCATCAAGATGGTGTCAAATCATTGTATCGAGAGCTCATGATATTAATACAATGCAAGCATGCATATCTTCCTCACACTTCTCTCTTGGACAATCTCAAACTGCTCGATGACAATGGAAAGATCACTTGCAGCTTTCTCGTTTGCTTTGCTTGCTTCTTTAGCTTCAGCAGTGGTTCTTCTGGTTCAAGCTCAACAAAATCCAGGTCTTTCTCTCTCTCTCTCTCTAGTCTATTATGTTAGCATGCTTTGCTTGAAAATAGAGAGAAAAGAGGAGAGGAGGGGAGTGTTAAGAAAATCTGAGTAAAAAACTGAGAAAATATAAATTTAGAAGATGGAATGGAAGGAAAAATTTAATGTCGTGGACATCCTCGACACCAATTTTCCTCTCCCTTTCTCCTAAAAACAGCATCATATTTCCCTGTCTTGTGGTTTAAGCTTCGTACCATGTTATCGTCCCCTCTACGATGTCAAGAAATATTGGCCATTTTATTGTCTATGGCCGTCCATTAGTTATGACCTTCTAATCAAGCCAAAATAGTCTCTTCTTTATATTCATTCTCATTGGATGTACAATAGATACAATAGTATAGAATTGTGTGAACGATTGAGATTCACCAAGCTTGTTCCAATGATTCCATAGAAGTATGGCCATTTCATTTCATTGAGTTTTTCTTCATTTCTTTGAACTTACAAGGTTTTATTAGCATCGACTGTGGGGCACCTAATCAATACACCGAAGAGTATTACAACATAGCATATGCAACGGATGAAGGCTTCATAGATTCCGGAGAGAACATGCAGGTATCCTCAGAGGTCATATATACATATTATCAACAATATTCGAAGAATTTAAGGAGTTTTCCCAATGGAACAAGGAACTGTTACACTTTAAGACCAGATCGAGGCAAGAATGTCACCTATCTGATTAGGGCGACATTTTGGTATGGGAACTATGATGGGAAGAATAAAACTCCTTCATTCGACTTATACATCGACGTTAATTATTGGGCCACGGTGAGCTCTTTGATTTATTTCTATGAAGAAATCACGTATGTGTCCCAAGCAGATGATATCCAAGTGTGCCTTGTGAATACTGGCAATGGAGTGCCCTTCATTTCAGCATTGGAGCTAAGACCTCTTGATGATGACATCTCTCCATCGGGACTTGGATTCTTGCAACTCCACTGGCGGTGTGACATCGGACTAAGCTCGAAGTCTCCTATGAGGTAATCAATTGATTTTATGAAATATGAGGAAATTCACTTACTATTGGCGGTAAGAAATTTTTACTAAGCATCACTTTCAGGTTGACAAATAAATGGATTTACGACGTTTTTGGTAATTTTCCCCAAATTAGTGTCCTAGAGACATAGTAAGAACAAATGAAATATAATGGGTCAAAGTACCATTTGACTATTTCCTTACATAAGTTTCTCAAAATGATTAATGTTATGTTAACATCAGAATCTCATATTATTAATACATTAATGCAATAACTTTTTCAAACTTAAATGTCTATATATGATTTTATAGTAACTATGTACAACAATCCGCGGAAAGCACGGATTATTTCTAGTATATGATGGAACTTGATGTCTGCCTATGAAGAGGGATTCTACAAGTATGTAAGAAAGTTTTAAGAGCGTTCCTTGGACAATTGTTCTGGGTTATCGATTAAACTGTGACTCTTTGAGAATATGACTATTTTTATTTAAATATTATACTTTCTTGTAGTATGTTTTTTTCAATTCTCAAAACATGTCGTATGCATTTTTACTATTTTTAGCGGTCTTAGCTAGTGTCCACGGGATACTTAATATCTCCCTCTGAAGTTTGGTGATAATACTCATTTTACATAAAGTATATGATAAATATTGCTATTTTGAATTCCATACATTCCATCTAGGAAATGCTTCAAAACCAATAAATTTTTGGTTTAATTACATAAATTGAACTGTACAAAAACTGATGTATTGTATATGCAGACAACGTGTTACAAGTCCGTGGCAATTGACTTCTGTTGAATATAGTAGCTTCAATATTCCTGTTGCATATCCAGATGAACCGACATTTGCTAGTCATTCGGTCAATTGCTTAAGTGTTCGCTCTTAAACTTTTAGTCGAAATGCCTCACTCAGGTACCTTGACGATGTTTACGATCGGATCTGGGAAGCTACAAACAATAATTTATGGATCATACTGAACACCACATCTGCAATTGATTTATCTGTTAATGATGATGCGTATAAGTACAAGATTCCGGGGGAAGTTCTTCGGACCGCTCAAAGATCTATGAATGCCAGCTCTCCCTTGAAGTTTGCGTGGTCTCCGATCATCACAAAAAAATGGATTGTGTACTTTTATTTCATGGAGATTGAGAGACTGACAAGCGGCCAGCAAAGGGAGTTCACAATTTCCAATGATGATAATCAATTCAGGGAGACGGTGAGCCTTGAGTACTTAAAGCCAGTGGTTGTAGTTTCCACTCCAGTTAACGGGGGGAACATCACCTTCTCAATTGAATCGACTAATAAGTCTGGAAAGCCACCGATCCTCAATGCCGTAGAGTTCTATACCATTGGTGATCTTTCAAATGTACCAACAGCACAAGATGATGGTATGTCTTTATTCTTTTACATGTTTTATTGTCTACATACACTTTGTACAGTTGTGCTACAATTGATATCAATATTAATTATTTAGATGCTCCTTTCTCGGTAAGTAAGATTTAGGTCATCCTATGCTAAATATTGTAATCTCCACTGAGGGTCTTTATGTTATTCGTGAACTCGATTTTGTTGGGATCAATAGGTGTGGGTTAGTAGTACTCTCTGCTATCTGCCTGATTCTCTGCTTTGGCTAGTTTTTGCTTGGTAATTGCTGGAATGTCTCTTCGAGCTAGAGCCCTGAAATGTTACAAAGTCTTTTGAAAGCCAAAAGTCGGTATAATTCATATGTGATTGCAACCACATTTTGCATCTCTATCATTCTCCTTAAATAATCATTTTGTGATCTAAACGACAGTGAAAGCTATCAATGGTATCAAAGCAATGTATCACATTAAGAGAGAAAGCTGGCAAGGTGATCCATGCGTACCAAGCAAATACACATGGGATGGTCTAACTTGTAGCTATGGAAATTCTCCAAGGATTATATTGGTGTGAGTCCCCTGGCACTATTTCTTTGATGATACAGGTTTTTGTGGACGATGAAAATGTTTTTCATTTGTTCAATTTTATAAGTGATACAAGCGATTATTTATTAGGGAAATGTTTTCCAAATCATTGATTTTTTGTGAATTATACGGAGCCTAAATTCTTCCTTCTTCTTCGATGCATAGTTATCATCTTGCGCATTTTTTTTTTTCACTAAAAGCCTACTTTCCAATTTATAACGTAAATGTTCCAAATTGCATTGTGTCTGAGCAAGTATTATGTCCTCTAAAAATAACTTTTATGTACTCTAGGGCCAATAGTAACATAAACTATGGAACAAGGAGCTAGCGAGACCCGTGCAAGGAATGAGATTGGCGATTATGAATGGTCTCTAGTACTTAAAACATTTACACCTCGAGGACTCAAAATATTTTCATTCTGAAGGATTAATTGCACAGACTTTTCTTTATAGCACCACAAAATGCTGCCTTTATGAAGATGGCAATGATAGGTTCCTCTCTTTTGATCTATGATGGTCAGGAAATTGAGCTCTAGCAATTTGACGGGGGAAATAGTCTCATCATTTTTACTTCTATCAACAATGGAATACTTGTAAGTATCACTGTGGTTGATTTAGTTGTGTCTGCAGTCTTTCTTGATAATGCAGCCCCTAGGAGTCAACTCATGATTGAATGATTAAGGTTGTATTTTAGGAGACATAAGCTATTGAAATGTTGCCCTAATGTGTGGAAACATCTCACTTTGGCTATGGAGCTCGTTAACTTGATATTAGGTGTTCTAAACTTGGTATTTTCCAGAGATTTGTCCAACAATCAGCTTACAGGAGCAATACCAGAAACTTTGGCCGAATTACAAAATCTTAGAATTCTGTAAGTTAATGTGTCTAAGTGAAGTAGTAAAAAAATTCGAAGTGGAAAACCTCTAATCATGGCTATATTTGCAGAAATCTAAGTGGAAACAACCTCATTGGATCAGTTCCTGAAGCTCTTAAGAAAAGGGTTCTGGACAATACTTTGATCATGAGGTGAGGTGCTCTCTCTCTCTCTCTCTCTCTCTCTCTCTCTCTCTCTCTCTCTCTCTCTCTCTCTCTCTCTCTCTATTGTATGCAACTTCTATAGGGTGGAAAGACTACCAACAAGGTTTTGTTTTTTTTGTTTTTTTTTTAAATGTAATTAAAAACAAATAAGAAGGCCAACTCTTATTTACCAAAAAAAAAAAAAAAAAAAGAAGGCCAACTCGTCATCACCATATGGCAATGTTGATAGGGTTTTAAGTTTAGCTCTTTCACTCTTTGATGCAGTTTGACAGGAAACGCGAATCTTTGCCAAGCTAATCCTTGCCCGCAGAAGAAGAAACCAAAAAAGATCCTCATTCCAGTTGTTACATCAATTTTAGGCTTCTTTCTAGTTCTTTTTGGTGCTTTGGCTATCATTTGGTTAATTAAACGGAAAAGAATACCTGGTAAGTTTTCTTACTTGTGCTGTTCACGCAATGTACGTTGCATTCGATAACAATCTTAACTTTGCTTTACCTTTAGTACAGTTCTATATGCAACTTGCTATCTCTTCTCACCCACCCTAAGGGTATAATTTTACAATCTCATCGACATTGCAATTGGGAATAAAGACGGCTTTAATCAAAATTTCCAAATGCTAGTAATCTGAGATACATAGTGATCACAAGAAAATGGAGAGGAGAGAGACAGTAATTACCACAGTATGGTCGCATCAGCATCACGAAGAAATGTGAATTATTCAGCTTAACTTATTGACAATAAATTTCTGATTATTATTATTATTTTTTATGTTTAAAAGTAACCATGCCATGCATGGGAAGGATTTATAACAACTTGAGAGTACAACTTTGTCTTTAACATTTCAATGCTTCCTAAAACAAAGTTTGACGGTACAATCTTAAACTTATCTATATGTATTGAGCAAAGAATCTATTTGTTTTAGCATATTGATGGCAGCTGACAGATATGCCTGGCCAGATCGCTTGATTTTTGGTCCTTTTCTCTATCATATAGCTCTTGAAACTGGATCAGAAAAGCCTACATCTTTTAATTGTTGAGTATGCAGTCAAAGTATTTTCCTTGAAAGTCTACTATCCAAGGTAAAGACGCAATACTAATAGTAAGCTTTTTGGTATAGAATCTAGTGAAAGGACTTTGAGATCAAAAAATCGATCATTTAAGTATGGAGAGGTTTCAAGAATCATTGGGAACTTTGGACGAGTGATCGGTGAAGGTGGATTTGGAAAAGTATATCTTGGTACATTAGATAACGGCACCCTAGTTGCAGTGAAGATGCTCTCTGAATCATCAAAGCAAGGGTACAAGGAATTTCATGCCGAGGTCAGTTAGGATGATGGAATCACTCTTCCTTTTTAAAAAACTTCCTTTTAGACTATTGTTAGTACATGTGATGACAATGCAAATTCCTGATATTGCAGGCTCAACTCTTGATGATTGTTCACCATGGAAACTTAGTTTCTTTGTTGGGATATTGCAATGATTCCAGGCACATGGCATTAATATATGAATACATGGCAAATGGAAATTTAATGCAACATTTATTAGGTGCTTATTTATGTTCTGTTGTGTTGTTTCTTCTGTAAAATTTTATTTCTTGCTCATATTTAAGTTAAGATGCATTTACCAGAGGACCATTTGAAGGTCTTGACATGGAATAAGAGACTACAAATAGCTGTTGATGTGGCACAAGGTACATCAATGATATATGCACAGTTGTAGATTTTCTTCTTGTCATTGCTTTGGCATTATTGACATGGTTTATGCAAGGATTTCAGGTTTGGATTATTTGCATAACGGTTGCAAGCCACCCATCATCCACAGAGACTTGAAGACTACAAATATCTTGTTGAATGAAGACTTCCGAGCCAAAATAGCTGATTTTGGCTTGTCAAGAGCTTTTGCGTCTGAAAACCACTCTTATGTGTCAACTTGTCCTGCGGGCACTCCTGGCTACCTCGACCCCGAGTAATGGCTAAAACTCAATAATACTATTCTGATTCAGTTCAAGATCTATATTTGCATAGCAATATTGACATTACCTAGGATTTCATCTTTGATCTAAAGATCCATACATCAATTTTTTCCTCCTCCCAGGTTTCAGTCTTTTGGAAACTTAAACAAGAAGAGTGATGTTTACAGTTTCGGAATTGTACTCTTTGAGTTGATCACAGGCCAACGCGCAACAATGAGAAGCCAAGATGGCGGCCTCAGCATGCACATACTTCAATGGTTGATTCCTATCATCGAAAGTGGTGATTTACAAAGGATTATGGATCCAAGGTTACAAGGAGAATTTGACATCAACTCAGCTTGGAAAGTAGTGGAGATTGCTATGTCCTGTACAAAACCAATGGCGATTCAAAGGCCGGACATAAATCAAGTGTTGATAGAGTTGAAGGAGTCTTTGGTGAGCGAAGCAAGGGTTCTCCTGAAATGACCTCCTTGGAGCTCCATTCTGGTAGTGCCCCTTTGGCAAGGTAGCAGAACTTTTTCAATCCAGGAAGGCTATCTTCCTTTTAGGTTAAAGATTAACTTTGGTCCTGAAATTTGTACTTTAAATGCATCATCCATTTCCCCTTTCTTTCGGTCATTGAACTTCCAAACTCTGCTGTATAGCAATGATATCCTTTCGTTCGTCGTCGATCCTTTCTCCATTCATTATGTCAACTTATGGCGGTCCAAATACTGCGAAATTAGGAACTCCTTGTTGAGTTTGGGGGGAGGTGGTTGCGATAATCGGCATTAGCAGGCCCTCACGGCACGTTCTTGGAGTTCAGCTGAGATTTCAGTTTGAGTCAGCACCATGGGGTAATTAGCAACGATTTCACAATTTTGAGGGGGAACTATCTTTCTTGGGATAAGCTTAAAATATATATGGATCATTGATGGTCCTTAAGTAGTAATCTGCGCAAGCAAACTAGGATCTTTATTTTTGCTAGAAAGCAACCTGCGATCTACACACACATCTTTAACAAATTATGGACACAAGGTTCAAACTTGACTCATGATAATGCATACGTTTGTAACATGCTTATATCCATATAAAAGGCAATCCCAATCTCATTTAATTCTTAGAATGTAGAATAGGCTTTCAGGGTTCCAATGCAACAACCAGTCTCATTAACTAGACAAGAGCTACGTTGTCGGAGAAGATATGCACCACCAGTATAACATCGCCTGATTGGTTAAAAAAGGATCCACCGACGTGCCCTAGAATAGCCCTGTCTACGACAACCAATGGTGGGCATTTCGAAAAAACGAGGGCTCATCCTAGCAAGCAAATGCGAAGAAAGAACCTCTTAATAATCTTAAATCAATGGAAATTTTAGCAAACCGTGTTGGTGTTCTAAAAATTTAAGCTGATAGATGAAGATGTTATTTAATATTAAATATATTAACACAGCCCCTCATGCATAAGCTAGATTGTGACCTAAGCCTAAAGTATATAGATAAATAGGGCCCAGAAGGTTTAAACTTAGAATCTCCGTACAACAATCAGTACCATTGAATAGATTAGACCTACTTGGCAGGAGAAGATGTGCACCGCTGGTGTAACATCCTAAAATTTGACCCCTGATTCGGATATGCGAAATGGTTGTTTTGTCAACGCGCTTATGGTTAATTTACTCGGAACTGATCACTCATGAGTTAACTAATCTATTAGGTGAGGCTGTTAAGGGATATAAACTCGACGGACTAGAGAATTTGATTGGAAATCGAACGCTCGACTATAATAATCGGTAATGGTCAATACGACACCGTTATAAATCGATTAGCGAACGGATATGAGTCAACTTGACGGAAGTACCTAGTTGAATTGCAGGTGATTCCGCACGATTGCGATATTCACGTCAAACGGAATAACCTGATTTTCTATCGATATTACACTCGGGACACGTAATTGAACCCTCGCGATTTTATGACAACCGAAAGTCGTTTACGATTCGGAGATGCACAAATGTGAATTGAAAATTATTGACCATGGGTCAAATGCGCTAAAATCCCTAAAAGCTACCCGATAGGTTAGGTTGTACTAAAGTTGCGTTCGGTCAAATTTAACCACGAAATTGAATCCGGTTTTGAGAATCGGACGTTCGAGTGTGTCACGATTCATTTATTGGACGTCGTCTCATCTTGCGGAGAATTTTCGTTGAGTTCGAAATTTTGTGGAAAAACGAATTTCGGACAAAGTGAAAAAAAAAAAGGAAATTCGGATTAAGAGGAAAATTGGGTTTTTCTACCCTAATTTGGCTTAATTGTGGGAAATTGAGGTAATTTTGTGATTGGTTGATCAATGGACTTTATGGGCATGAAGACTTTGGGAGTGAATGTGATGATGGATTAGATATTTGGGCTAGGTTTCTTATTGGTTGTTACCTTGACTCGTTGTTCTCTCTCTTTTCCGATTTCTCTTCCCCCTTCATTCGTGAACCCTCCCCTTCTTTGCCCATCCTCTTTTCTTCCTCATCCCTTCCCTTCTTTTGCTTCACCGCAGCCCACAATTCCATTTGCCCTCCATTTTTTCTTCTCCACTGCACCACATCCCAGCTGTCATCCCACACCAGCTGTGACATCATGAATTTCGACCCGTCTCGATTATATGAAATGAATTTTTCATTAACGCACCTATGGTCTTTTTTCTCAAAGCTGATCACTCTCGAGTTAACTGATCTATCATGTGAAGCCGTTAAGGGATATGAACGGGATAAACTTGAGAATTCAATCAGAAATCGACTGCTCGATCGTGCTAATCAGCAAGGGTGAATACGGCATCGTTATAATCGATTAGAGATCGGAAATAGGTTGATTCGACAGAAGTACATAATTAAATTGTGGGTGATTCCACCCGATTGCAAAATTCGCGTCGAACGACACTAAACCGATTTTTTTGTCGATTTTGTACCCGATACCTGTAATTGAAATATTGAGATTTTTACGACAATCGAGAGCCACCTATGAGTCGGAGATGCACAAAATAATTATGATTAATTAAACTGATTACGATTAAATAAAAAAATTACGATTAATCAAATAAATCACAATTAATTAAACTAAACTCAATTAATTTATTTGATCGTAATTACTTAAACAAATTGTACTTAAATTTGATCTAAACTGGCCTTAATCACAATTAAGTCTAAACTAAAATTAACTAATACTAACCTTCATTATCCTTAACTAATTTACTCCTAAATGTAATTAACACCTTAATCCACAATTAGGAAGTTAACTCATTGGGTTTTTGGTGATGGTGAGCTCACAATGACAGTAGCATGACGGCATCATTAACGTGATGCTTATGGCTCGAACGGGAACTTGACAAAGGCGACTTCGCTCTTGAAGCCCACAGCCACCAAGGGAGGAGAGGGTGCTTGGTGGTGGTGATGATGGGCGAGCGGTGGCGCTAGGGAGGGCGAGCAACGGCGCTAGGGACGGTGAGCAACGACGTCACGGGTAATGGGGGATGCGGCGGCAAGTGGCTGCAAAGAAAGGCAGTGGCAGCTCCTCCAAGTCCATAGCTCCTTGGGCTCGGTTTAGGTGAAGACGGATGTGGTGGTGGCTTGAGGTGGAGGACAGTGGTGATGAGGTGGTGTGGTGGTGGTGGTGGTGATGGGATGGTGTGGTGTGGTGGTGGAGATGGGTGGCTTGAGGAGGATAAACAAGGAAGAAGAAGATGATGAAGAGGGAAAAAATGGAGGAGGGGAAGAAGAAAGGGGCTGGTCGGCTGAAGAAGGGGAGGGGAAAAAGAATGTTCCCGGGGGGGAGTGGGAGAGTGAGGATTTTGGGAAGATTTTTCCCCCAAAAATCATCATTTTCCTCACACCAACTCTCTCTAAATCCCTCCTCACCAAGTCCTTTGTCCCATCTATTTTCTTTTTGTTTCTTTTTCTTTAAAATCAAAATTTTGGTCAACAATTTGCAACTTTTCCACTAGGTCCATTTTTCCTTTCCAACTTTCAATTTTCCATATGATAATTCATTTTCCAAAAATTTCGAACTTGTTGATAATTCAACGGAAAATGAGACGACGTCCAATAAATTAGTCTTGTGACTCTCGAAAGTTCAATACCCGAAATCGAATTAAATTTCATGGTTAAAAATCGATCGAATGCGACTTTAGTTCGATCCAAACTATCGGCTGGATTTTAGGGGTTCTCACTAGGTTGACTCGTGATCAAAATTTTTTAATCCACATTTGTGCTTTTTCGAATCGTGGATGATCTTTGGTTGTCATGTAATCGCAAAGGTTCAATTGCATACCATGAATATAAGATCAATAGAAAAATCGATTTATCGTCATTCAACGTGAATATCGTAATCGTCTATAATCACTAGCGAATTGACTACATACGTCCGTCAAATCGATTTATATCTGTTTGCTAATTGACTTATAACAATATAGTATTGGTCCATGTTGATCTTATGGTCGAGCGGTGGATCCTTGATCGAACTCTCTGGTCTTTCTCGTTTTAAATCTCTACGGCCTTACCCAATAGATTAGTTAACTCGTAAGTGATCAGTTCAAAGTAAAATAACCATAAGTGCGTCGATGAAATAACCATTTCATATATTTGGAAATATGGTCAAATTTCGGGATATCACAATTCATATAAAAAGATTTTCCATCATATCTTGCTTATTTACCTTATGAAGTCCTGTCGAATATATGAGCAATGATGCCTATTTAGTCTAAGAACGGATCTCGGTCAATGTAATTCTAGGAAGAACCAGGTAGGGTCACAAATGTAAAATTGGCCATGACATATCCTATTCTGGTTAAAGTCTATTGATGTTTGTTTTTATTCACTTTGGGTATGTCTGGATTGATTTTCAATGTTCACCATTTTACTTTTTACTTTATCAAAATGTGGCAGCTTACATATTGGAAACATTTGGAATTTAGATACTTTGAGCTTTGTTGGCATCGAATCAAGTTTGACTAAGATCTGAGTCAAAATCGACAGATTTGAGTCGACCTCGATAAACATGAGTTGAGTTCAACAGGTCGCGGCTCAAGGGTGGGTGTGTTGCGGTTTTGGGCAAGTGGGTTTTATCGTGGGGGGATTTGAAATAATGAGAGGGGCAAAATTGGGAAAATGGCAAGTTCATAAATAGGATCATATGTTGAATGCAGCTCCGCCTCGTCTCCCGCCTTGAGATCGTGGCCGCGCGGCTGGACACTCAGGCCATGACAACAATCATCAAGTCCATGGGCTCCATCATCAAATCCCTCGAGCCCTCCTTGGCTACTGGTAAAAATTCGCTTTCCGTGAAACGATCATTTTTTCGTCGTCGCGTGGTGTGGTGTAGACTTTGTACCATATTTTGCCTGCTTTTGAGATTCGCTCTATCGTTTGATCTCTGAATTGTATTTGGCTGTCACAATGAGTTAAGTGTTACTAATTAAGCTCGAGTAAGATTATTCTCTTTCCGTTTGTTTTCGTTATTTATCTTTGTTGACACCTAAATTTTGGCGATCTATTTAGTCATTTATTGCATAAAAAATTAGGGATTAATTTTATCCAGAAAAAATATTAACGCATAGCATATAGATTTAGGTGCATTTGTTTTTAATTTGCATTTTTTTACACTTATTTACTGAACCAATGGCGGATGGGTCGAATTAGTGGTTTTAGGTTTTAAATTAGCAAGCTGGGCTAGACCCACGAAAAGAGTACAAATTGGCCCGAGCCGTTTTTCGAAATTGCGATTTGAAATGAGGATTTTTGAAATTTAAGAAAATTGGGTTTTGATCTTATCTTTAAAAATCAATAGAAAATATTTAGGAGATAAGAAAAATAAGAGGATTTTGTGATTCAGAGGTTATAGGAAAATCTTCGTGTATATTGAAAAGTGGATAAAATATTTCACGAAGATTTTCATCTTTATTTGCCTATAAAGGGAGCCGTATACGATGAGAGAGAGGGGGCTTCTTTTCGTAAAAAATTGAAAACCGCAAAGGGAGAAAACAGAGAATAGGGTTTCGGTTTGTGGGGGAAGAAAAGAGAAAAAGTTTTGACTTTTGCTGAAAAAGCAAAAAGAAAAAGCCGAACAGAGAGCTTTACCAAAAAAAAAAAAAAAAAGCAGAACAGAGAGAGAAAGGTGAGAGTGCGAAGGGAGTGCGGCTGCAGAGAGGAGAAGGGTAAAGGAAGAAGGAAAAGGGGTGATTTGACCCCTACTGTTCATCGTCTTCCCAACCTGCTGCCCACGTTGCTGTTCCAACGTACCCCGACGCCGGAGCTCCGACGAAGCCCGCCGCTCCTGACCTTGCCGATCGCTACCTGTCACCGCGCCCAAGCAGCCCTGTTCCGCCTCACGCCCGAGCGACCCACCTGCAGATCCCGAGTCTCCGGTCGCTACCGCCGCACCAGCATCGCTGTGCCCCGCCTGTGAGCCCCTGCGACGCTGCTGCTACCGCCGGATCTGCCTCGCCTGCAACTAGAAGCCCAAGCACCGCCTTGCTGTCGCCGCCCAGCAGCCAGTAGCCCGTGACCCAGCGCTGTCGCCGCGTCTGCTAGCCTTCATTCGAAACCCACTCTCCGGTGACCTCAGCCCCGACGACCGCCCAGCGCCGATTTGCCTCTCACCAGTCCGACGGAGCTACCGCCTTGCTGCACCGCAACCCAGCCGTGCCGACTCGTGTGCCCTGCTCTGAGTACTGCCCGTGCCCCAAAATCGTGACGCCACTGGAGCCCCAAATCAGTCGTACCGCCGAGCCGATTTGCCCTCTGTTGCTGCTGCCGCCCAGTCCGCGCCAATACTCCGACGCCGGCTGCCCACGTTGCTGCTCCAACGTACCCCGACGCCGACTGTCTCCTTCGCCCGTGCCGCCCCTGTCTCGCCTGACCCGTGACCAGCTGTGCCTGCTGCCGCCCTTGCCGGAGTTCCCCTTCGCCGGACCGATTGACCCGCTGCCCTTGGAGACCCACGGTTACAAGCAGGAAAAGAAAAACAAAAAAGAAAAGGAAAGGGAAATTAGGTAGTTTTATTCTTTTTCTATTTAATTTATTTTATTTATTTCTTTTAAGTTCAGGAGTAATCTTTATTTTATGGATTTTGTAGGCATTATCCACGGGATATTCCCTAGAATTATTGTAATTACTAATTTGATCCGTAAGATCTCGGATCATTTTTTTATTATAATAATTTCTAGGATTTGTCGATAGTATTTTAAGTGTTGAATCAATATAACTATTAACTCGATCCGTAAGAATTCGGATCGGATTTTAGTTATTTTGAACTCTTTGTTGTGATAATTAGGGTTAGGATAATCGTTAATTTGACCTTGTGAGACAACAGGTTATTTTTCGGTTATTTTGATCCTTTATATGATTGTATATCTTGATTGTTTAGATTTCTTGTTTAGTTGATAATGGCTTGTTTTAGAGAATCACTAAAAAAATCTAAAAAAAAAAAAATATAAGAAAAACAATAACAAAAAATGCATTCATTTAGGTTGTTAGTTTTATCATTATTTGAATTGCATATGAAATTTTAATTTCGAAATTAATATAAAAACTAAAAAATCATCATCCATATATCATGTTGAATTAGGGCATTCTTTGCACGTCATTGCATGTTAGGATTGCATGTTTATCAATTATAGGTAGATAATCTCTCATAGATAAATTGCATGTTTTGTTAAGAAAATAAAAATGTCCATGTCATATGGAATTAAGTCCATGAAATGCACGTCATTTTAGTGATTATTGTTAGGTTCATTTCTAATTAGAACTTCCTCGTCATTAGACTAAACCATTTAATAAATGTCTCATGACATATAACTCGCGCGCTAAATTATATGCGGCATGTCATCTTAATTTAAATAATTTTGTATGTCATTGCATCGCATTGCATGTCATTAGAATTAGGTCATTTAGATGGCATTTAATTATTGCATTTCTTCATGTCATATAGTTTAGGTCATGCTGCCATGTCATATTAGATGCATTGCATAAGTCATGATTTTCATTAAATAAAGTGAAAACAAAAATTGAAATTGCGTGTTAATTAGAAATCATATCTAAATTTCTTGATGTGAATTCTGATTTAACAATGCAGATCTTTCGTTGTTCCTAGGTATGTTTTGCAATATTTAATTGCTTTCTTGAGTGTTAAATTGGTGGTATGCGCACATGTATGATCACCTCACATGTTAGGAAGTTAAATTAAAATCAATTCAATTGCCAAACATTTTTTTAAAATGAAATAAAAAGGTACCGAAAGGGCACTAGGATAGTCTAGTGTAACCAAGTTCCCGAACTCATAAATCTCTGGTTCGTAGGAGTAAAGTAAATCTCCCGTTACTTTACTTGGGTTTCTAATCGACCCACCAAAAATAGATTAGTGGCGACTCCTAATTAAAAAATTGCATGTTAAGAACTTGAACCGAAAGTCGCGAATTGGTATGGGCTTGGGAGAGCTCGAGTTAAGTCTAGGCTTAACAATCCATTAGCCAAACCATAGGTGGTCCAAACCCCGAAAATATGGTCGCGACAATCTTGTTATGTGATCATACTAGTAAGGTTTGATCTTGCTTTTGTGATGTTGAGCAGCTCTTGCTACCCATATGAGAAAAAAACCAAGATACACTTTCGGTTTAGTTGATATCAGCAATTTAAGAATGTGTGATCACAGATGGTGGCAGCCTAGTCCCAATTGAAGATGTTTCTTGTATAATTCTGGCTAACATGGAATTGCTTGTTCACATTAGAATTAGCTGGAGACTATGATGTCTTGCCCTCTGAGAACCTTACGACAAGTACCTATATGTTGTCTGGTGACCTTGGGATAGAATAGTCAGGAATGGTTTATATCGGCAAAAGGGAGGGTTTTTGTATTTGCCTTATTTTATTCTTGTTTCTAGCTTGGTATGTTAATTGTGTTGCAGCTGGTGTCCCTTGCATCATATCCCCAAGTGCAATGAAGATTTGACGAAAAAAGTTTGGGGATGTCATTATGGTTTAACAGGCAAGAAATGCTTTTTTACCCCTAGACAAGTGTCATGTTTTTAGGCATTTCTAAAGAGAGATTTTTGTTAGTGAGTGCGGCACACGGTTTCGAAGTCCAAAACAAGACGAAAGTGGGAACCGTTCGCACTGTGGATTCTATTGGTGCTTTGTAAGTGAGGCTAAGGATAACGTCTCTGATGCATACGTAATGAAATTTTATCCTCAGGATGAGCGTGTTATGACCAGCCTCAGTTTGTCTCTAACTCATGTGGCATGGACGAGAGCGCTGGTGGTTGCCCTTCCAAATCTGCTTTTTTTTTTTGGGTAGATTCATGCATTGGGTGGTTATTTGAGGTACATATACTTGGAGTGCCAAAACTTGGCACGGATGGACACTTAAGTGCTAAAAGTTTGAAAAGTGACATTTAAGTGCCAAAATCGAGCAAAATGGATCACTTAGGTGCCACTCGAGCCAAAATGCCAACGTGACGATTTTCCGGCAAATGAAGTGCAAAACGATGCCGTTTTGGTATTGACGTGGTAAAAAAATTAATACAAACATTAATTAATTTAAATTTAAAACTAAGTTTTAAAACATTTAAAATTAAAACAAAAATATTAAAAACTATTTTTTTTTTTTTTTTAAAAGGGGGCATGCGGGCCGAGGGCCGAGCCGTCACCGCCGCCGCCTCCTCACCGTTGCCGGAAGGGTCGGTGGCGGAGGGGGAGGGTTGGTGAGGACTGCGAGCCCTCGCCCCAGATTTGGGTGAGGGTCATGGCCCTCGCTCGGCAGCCAAGGGCCGCCGACCCTTGCCGAAGTTGGGTGAGGGTCGCGGTCCTCACCTAGCTTTGGTAGGGGTCGGCAGCCCTCGCCTAACTTCCATAGGGGTCGGCGGCTCTCACCTAGCTTCAGGGGTGAGGGGTTGGCGGCCCTCGCCGCCCGATCGGCTAGGGTCACCGGCCCCTTGGCCGGGCCCGACGACCCGGCCGACCCTCCCCCTTCGCCACCGGCCCTTCGGTGGTGGTAGCGAGGGTTTAGCCCTCGTCGCCTACCCCCTCCCCCTTTTAAAAAAAAAATTAAAAATTTAGTTTTTAAAGTATTTTTATTTTATTTTTAAATGTTTTAAATAAATTTAGTTTTAAATTTAATTTAATTAATTTTTTTATTACGTCAGCACTAAAACGACGTCATTTTTGTATTGTTTAGCCACATCAGCATGCAAAACGGCGTCGTTTTGTACTTCCTTCGTCGAAAAATCACCATGTCGATATTTTGGCCGGAATGGCACTTAAGTGATCTATTTTGCTCCGATTTTGGCACTTTAAGTATCAATTTCCTAACTTTTGGCATTTTAAATGTTCCTCTGTATCAAGTTTGAGCACTTGAGGTGTACTTTGTTCGTGGTTATTTTGTTAGAATGAGAGATAAAACGTGGCGATTTTTCGTGGACAGTGAAACAAACAAGATGACTAGGGGTCTTAAGATGTGAGGGATTCTCAATTGTTGTGAAATCCATTTTGAGATTCTTTGCACGTTAAATTGGATTTCACAATTTCTCATCACTCTGACTGTGAAAGGTTAGCCAATTACATTTCAAATCTCTGTTCATGGCTAATTTTCCTTTTCAATTCCCTTGGGTAACGCAGTATTGACTAGCTTGAATCTGCCCTATACAATTGGTATGCTTTCTTTCTGCAGGTAATTTGCAAAAGATGTCAGAGACAATGGATTCATTTGAAAAGCAGTTTGTGAATGTGTAGGTGCAGGCAGAGTTCACGGACTGAGATTTGTTGGGCCCAAGTCTTAAGGCCCGGTCCAAGTCCGCCGGTGTTGTCGAAAGTCCGATTTCGCCGCCGTCGTGCCGTCGTTGATGCGGTGATTCGATCTCCGCTTTTGTCAAGTGAGTTTTACTCACTAATGCTTTATTAGTTTGCTAATTATGTCTTAGGGTTGGTTAGATTTAATTAAGTGCAATTAGGTGGTTAGATTAGGTTAGAACAATTAATTTAGTGACTTAATGATGCATGTTAGGTGGTTAGACCTAGCTATTAGCAAGTAGAAATGTTTGGTTATTTATTGAATGCATCTCGGGATTCTTCCCGACCCGTTTTGGGCTCCAATAAGGCAATATGGGCCTAAATTGGATTTTTAATGTTTATTTATTTATTTTCGAAATTTATTTATTTAATTAATTATTTTTTTGGAAATTCAACCGGGATGGCTGGTGACCGGAATTTCGTGCTGATTGTCGTGGTGCAGCCCATTTATTTATTTGAGCTCTACGTTGTGTGGAATTGAATTAATTGTGAAATTTGAGGAATTGCCATAAATTGTTTGTTATTGAGTATTTGATTGGTAATGGCTGAGCATGGACATATAGTGCCAGTACGTTGATGGGCTATATAGTAGGGAGAATGGTGAGAGCTAACTGAGAACATTATTGGTTGAGACCAATCGGGTACGATATTATTGGACATACGTGGTTCGGTGATTGGGAGTATCATCGGCGAAACGGCGCCTTAAAGAACGACGTAAATGACTTATAGACAAATGTGGTTCGGTGATTATGGAAATATCACTCGTGAAAAACGCCTTAAAGAACTCACGATGTTGTTTATGCCGATGTCACCTTGGTGAAACGGCGCCATGAAAGGACACGTGGTTCGGTGATCGAGGATATCACCGGTGAAAACGGCGCCTTAAAGAACGCATGGTGTCGGTGATCGGTATGTCATTGGCGAAAGCGACGCCCGAGAAACACATGTGATTTGGTGAATGAGTACAGAGTGCAATGGCTGGGTCAACGTCACTTTCCACTCCAGAGTAAGAAGTAAACAGCTTGATGCAGCAAGTAGGGATGATTATGGACTGGAAGTCTCTGTCGGTTTACCACAACTAGCTGCACATGCACTTCCAACCAAATCATCAGAGAAGGTTGATGAAGATGATCTTTCAAGACAGCTTGCGGAGCTCAAGGCCAGAGGTTGAGGTGTCTCAGTTATTTGAGAATGGGATGTCATTTAATGTCAAACTGACGTTGGTGGGATGTCATTTGATGTAAAACTTATGTTGGTGTGGGAATCCTGTTAGATGTCTTAAGAAACTTACTATTCCCGTGTAAATGTGACTGGATATGAACCCGGGTTCCTATGAACCTTGTGGTATCTATTGTCTCCGCTTGTAATTTTACTGTGTGAGTTTCTGTGTTTGGATCTACAGTAAGTTGGTTGTATATGCATCGTCTTGTTTATACTTTCAAGAATTTTACTTAGGCAGATTTGATTTGTTTGCGACTTTGGGTTGGACTTAAACCGGTTGATCCAGTTTCGTTATGATTTTAATGGTATAGTTCTCCCAAAAGAGCGCAGATTGGTGTTATATCTCTCAACCATCTTTATAGCCCGCCAGAATCCAGGTAAGGATGAATGTTCTTCTGATACCAGGTGATTATCTATGATCGGGATAAACTGTGCTTGTCCTCAAGCTTCATCACCATGCTTATCGCCTGTTATTTAAAGGACATGCAATTATTTTAGGAATCAGATCGCTACTTCTCTTCGCTTGTAAAAATGATCAGTGATATTACATTTATAAGCCCTACCAAAGGCAAAAGATTCAAGTCAAAACCTCATGGGAACTTTGGCAAATGTCCTTCCCGAAACCTTCATCAATACCCAAAAATGTCCTATGCTAAAGCTGTCAGGGAATCTAAAGCGCTAGGAGCAAACTTCCTAGCAAAGAGGAAACAAAGTGAATGAGTTTGATCATTGTAACTGCATGAGGAGTCTTCCTAGATTTTCTTGAAAAATTCCTTTGTGCAGAGTGGGGACCGCCTCTCGACCAGTCCACCACCCAAGTGAGGCTTCTATTTGCCAGCAAATCCGGAGATTGGATGGTCAGCATCCTAGGGAAGTAGTGTTCATCCACAGAAAATGTAGGTCTGCAAAACTTCTTGGAGTAGAAGGTCGAATCTTCTGTTATGTTTATGGCAAGTTTAAGATTCACTTCAAACCACTGAGAACCTTTATGTCCCTTGGTATGGTTGATCTCTGGTGCCATCTTCTTGTTGTAGCATCCTCTTCCATATAGGGACCGTCCTCATCGAAAGATCCAATTAAGCTGTACTTGGTATAGACAGTGGTGAGGTCCTGGATTGGGATGCGCGATTCAGAGACAAGGAAGAACCATTCATTGGACATATCAAGCAGCGCGTTTACCAAGAGTCTACTTTCTGCATCACACATGCTTATCAACCCCCACTCCACCACCTTATCAGCACAAACAGGGAGAACACCAAAAGTGCTTTATTGCTTGGACTCACAGAAAATTACTTTAAGATAGAATAAGTACTTGTTGAAGGACCAGATGTGGGATTATAAAGTTTCTTGAAGATTGACATGGACTAGAACCTAACAAAAGATTCTAGATGCAATTCTTGAGACAAGGTATTAAAAGAAGCAAATGCAGAGCATTGAGTCGAAGAATTACGTCACACAGCACCATGTGCCTTTTCATCCTTCTCTCTGTTCTGATTACCTACTTACCATTTTTGATAGGGTCATTGGTTCATAGCCTTCTCAGTGAGAAGAGGCAGCAAAGTCTGTCCTAGCTGACCACTCTCAAATTCCTATATAACATGCTTATGTATAGTTTCTGTGTTTGATTAGTTCACGTTGTTTCAGAAGAAAATGCAGCTTTAATTTGATCGGGTGCATAAATTAATAAATAGCTAACAGGAATTTGGACTAGTGAGCACTCCTCATCTTCCATACTCGAATTTCCAATTGTTAGCTCCCCTTTTGAACCCTGCCCTCGATCATTTTTCTCACTAGGTCCTGTAGGTTCTGCCAAAGGCATGGTTAGTTTTCTCACTCCATTTTTCAACAAATGCAGATGAGGGCAGAACAAGGCTGAAGTTACGCCATCGATCTGTTGCTTTTGTTGAGTCCTATTCTTTTCAAGAAGAACGCTCGAAAGCACCGGAGAAAATTCTAAAGCGTTAGCGGACTCGCATGATGTAGGTAGGCTTTGCTCTGGGTGGCTACTGGCAGAAAGAGATGGCACATGTTAGAGATGTCATATTACATCTAGCATATGAGGGGGTAGATTCCCAGCAAAGGCTTTGCAACATTGCCTATTTTTTGGTTGCATCTTTTTGGATTGGAATTGGCAATTTTGTGTATTATTAACGTATATTTTTTCATATACTCAAGCTTCGTCACCATTTCTGAAGAAAGAAGGAATGGAGAGTTATATGAGTAACTAAGGATCATGTGAGAGAATTAGCGGATAGGTAATTTGGTTATAATCACTGTGAGTAATAGACTTCCTCTAGATTCCATATTTTCCCTAGACAAAGGAAATGCCATATACAATGAGTTTAATAAACTCATGATGGACTTGAAGAATGTTGGCAAGATTTTAGATGATGAAGAACAAGGCATGATGTTGTTGGCGTCTCTACCGGAGTCATGGGAGCACTTTACCGACTCCTTGTTACAGGGACGTACTACGATTACCTCAGAGGAGGTAAAATCTGCCCTGTTTTCAAAGGAGTGGCAGAGAAAGTTGCGTGATGACAGTCTAGCGCAAGATGTAGTGTGTGGACTGGTGATTCGAGGTAGAGACCAACATCGGAGGCCCAGCAATAGAAGCCAAAGCAAAAGCAGGTCGAAGTCGCGACATAGAAAATCAAAAGGTCGCGTGAAGTGCTTCGAATGTCACGAGGAGGGGCACATAAGGAGAAGTTGTCCAAAGCTAAGAAATAAAGGTGTTTGGCAAAATGCCACAAGCAGTGTGGCGAATGTTGCCGAGGAGAGTACCAGTGATGCCGAGGCTGTCTTATGTGTATCTACTAGTTTGTCTAGAGACGAATGGGTGCTAGATTCTGGATGTTCCTATCACATGACTTCTCACAAGAACTGGTTCACTACCTACCAGACTGCAGATGGTGGTAGAGTTCTTTTGGGGAATAATGCAGCATGTGAGGTTGTGGGGATAGGAACAGTTCGGATCCGAATGCATGATGGCGTAGAACGGACATTGACAGACGTAAGACACGTACCAAAGCTCAAGAAGCGCCTTATTTCTTTGGGAACACTCGATGACCTTGGGTGCAAATATATAGCTGAAGGTGGAGTCTTTGAAGATCTCTTGAGGTGCCTTGACAAGGATGAAAGGGAAGAAGGCGAATTCTCTCTATCATTCTTTGGGAGAAACCGTGACCGGAGTTGCTCAGTTTCATCAGTGAGTCGACTCAAATTTGACTCGTTATGGCATATGCGATTCGGACACATGAGTGAGGCGGGTATGACGAGGCCGAGTGAAAGGGTTCTTGAAAGGTTAGAAGACAGAAAGTTTGGACTGTGTGAACACCGCATCTTCGGGAAGCAACGTCGTGTTAAATTTGGTACAACTCTACATTCGACCAAGCAACCAGTTGAATACATTCATTCAGATGTTTGGGGACCGTCTCTAGTTCCATCAAAAGGAGGTGCCAGATATATGCTAACATTCATCGACGATTACTCAAGGAAGGTATGGGTGTACTTCCTGAAGCACAAATCTGAGGTATTTGATTAGTTCAAGAATTTTAAGGCATTGATTGAGAAGCAGTCAAGTAAACAAATCAAGTGCCTGAGAACTGATAATGGCATGGAGTTCTCGTGGTAAGGATTTTCCGAGTTACGCCAAAAGGAAGGGATTGTGAGACACCGCAGTTCGGGACACCACGCGCGAATGGCGTAGCGTAACGGAAGAACAAAACTCTACTCGAGCGAGCTCGGTGCATGCTTTCGCATGCAGGATTGGGCAAGGAATTTTGGGCTGAAGCAATAAATATGGCGTGTTACCTGGTTAATCGATCTCCATCTTTTGCTATCGAGTGGAAGACTCCTGAAGAAGTATGGTCGGGGAAACCTGTTGATTACTCCGGATTACGAATATTCAGATGTCCTGCGTATGCTCATGCGAGAGATGGTAAGCTTAAGCCGAGGGGGCGAAGAAGTGCATATTTCGGGTTATGCACAAGGGTGAAAGGCTACGGTTGTGGTGCACCGATCCCAAATCACCCGGTTTTCTAATCGCCAGAGACGTGATCTTCAACGAGACTACAATGCTTCAAAGAGGAGTCTTGAGACTCAACCGGCGAGCAAACGGATCATGGTGTCGAAGTGAGGTGGAGATTCGAGCGGAGTCTCCAAAGACCTCGAGGTAATAGAGGAAGAGATTACGGATGAGGCCACAATTTCCGAAGACGGTGATCTTGAATAAACCGGCGAGCCACAACACAACATAGCCACGAAGCGGACAAAGAAGGCAAATTAAACCACCGGTACGTTATGGTTATTCTTATATTGCCTATGCATTAATTGTAGGTGATGAGGTGGAGATGGATGAGCCTTCATCCTATTCTGAGGCGATGGCTAGTGCTGAGTCATCACAGTGGCTAGAGGCTATGAGTGAAGAAATAGAATCACTCTATCGGAATCAGACATGAGAATTGGTCAAAGTACCCAAAAGTCAAAAAATTGTTGGATGCAAATGGGTCTACAAAACGAAAGAGGGCATTCCCGGTGTAGAGGCAGCCAGGTTCAAGGCGAGACTTGTTGCGAGGGGGTATACTCAACGAGAGGGCATCGACTACAATGAAGTGTTCTCTCGTGGTAAGGCATACCTCTATTCGTGTATTACTTGCCTTAATTGTTGCAGGATCTTGAGTGGAGCGAGCTAGATGTGAAACGGCATTTCTTCATGGTGAATTGGAGGAACAAATTTACATGAAGCAGCTGAGGGATTTGCTATTCCAGGTAAGGAAGACCATGTTTGCTTATTTCAAGAAATCCTTGTATGGATTGAAACAATCTCCTGAGACAATGGTATAAGCGTTTTGATGCTTTCATGACTAGTCAAGATTATTCGAAAAGTCAATTTGATAGTTGTGTTTATTTTAGGAGATTGGAAAATGGGTCTTTGATTTATTTGCTATTATATGTTGATGATATGTTGATAGCTGCTAATATATGTTTGATATTGATGTGTTGAAGCGGCGGTTGAGTGCCGAGTTTGAAATGAAAGAATTAGGTGCTGCTAAGAAAATATTGGGTATGGAAATTTTGCGTGACAAAAAAGCAGGGTGAACGTTGCGTTTATCTCAAAAGAAATACATTGAAAAGATCGTGGCACATTTTAATATGCAGTCAGCAAAATCTGTAAGTACTCCTTTAGCCGCACATTTCAAACTTTCTGACAAGTTATCACCGCAAACTGAAGAGGAGGAGGAACATATGTCCTGTGTTCCTTATTCTAGTGCTTTTTTGATGGTAGTATTATGTATGCCATGGTATGTACTAAACCCGACATTTCACAAAGTTTGTAAGTGTTGTCGGCCGTTACATGAAGCACCTAGGCAAGGCTCATTGGGAAGCTTTGTGAAATGGATACTCGAGATATCTAAAGGGGACGACGTTGGCATTATGTATCGAAGGAACATCAATGGCAATGAGACCACGGGGTATGTGGATTCGGATCACGCCGGTAACTTGGATGATCGCGAGATCGTTGCGTGGTACGTGTTTACACTAGCAGTGGTGCAATTAGTTGGAAAGCATCTTTACAAGATGATGTTGCATTGTCTTTGGCGAGGCGGAGTACATGGCACTAACCTTTGTTGCAAAGGAGTCGATATGGCTAAGGGTTTGCTCTCGGACCTTGGACTAGAGCAGAAAAGTGTCACCATACACCGTGACAATCAAGGTGCGATATATTTGACTTACAATCCAATATATCACGAGCGAACAAAACATATCGACATCGTGTACCATTTCATCCGAGATGTCATAGCAAAGGGTAAAATTGTTGTGAAGAAAATAGCAACGGCGGAGAACCCAGCGAATATGATGACGAAGCATGTTCCTTCAAGAAAGCTCGAGCTCGTATGAGCTCGATTGGCGTCTGTAGAGTATGAGTGCCCATCGGGCGTTGGGAGAGCCGAGCATGGAAAATAATCACTATAACTTGGCCTCAAACGTCGAGCCAAGGTGGAGAATTGTTAAATTATGTCTCGAGTTTGTGTTCGTGTACGATACCCGATCCGTACAAAATATTTACATGCTGAAACAAGAAAGAACGTGCGCGGAGTAATTGATGAAAAATGGCGCAGGATAGGAGCCGAAGAAATCCCGCCCATGATCTGCGCTTCGCGTTGGAAATAAATTCTTCAATCCATGGGACCCTTCTCATTTTTTCAGCATGAAATTATCCTCTGAAGAGTTCATCCTCTATTTTTTCTACGTCATTAAATGCATGCACATGGCCATGTGCATGCATGCTCGTAGAAAACAAGTTGGTCAGCATTTGTGGCCTCAGAAGCCTATCATGCAGGCGCCGAAGTCTATCCCTCTGGTCAACTTTTGTGGACTTCTTTCGTCTTGTTGCGGATAAAGAAGGAGAGAAGGCAGAAGCTCTTCTACGTGTGTCAGTACATGCTGCTCAGCTCACACGCTTACATTAAATGCATGGAGGCACATGCTTTGAGGATCGGCACCGTTCTGACAACTGTGGAGTACAAGTTTTTCTTCCCCTTCCACCGATAAAAGGAAAAAGACGTCTGGAGCTCGTTGGCTACGCAAGAAAGAGCCAAAGAAAACGAGCTCGAGAGAGACAAAGAAGCGAAAGAAAAGAGCTTCGCAGAGAGCAAAAGAAAAGAGCCCGAGAGAGAGTGAGAGGCTTGAGCTCCGAGAGGTTTGTGCAGAAGACGAGTTCAGTGAGTGAGTTGAGTTATTAAACACTGTGGGTATCGGGTATAAAGTAGGGCTGGAAAACACTTGAGTGCATATGTGATTGTAATCCTGTAATTCTCCGATTTATAGTGGATTGATTTGCTGGCTCTCCCCGTGAACGTAGGTTCAGACATTCGGACCGAACCACGTAAATTTCTGGTGTCCTGTCCTTTTATTGTTCATCGTTTTATTTCGATCGATTTCTATAGATCCCGACATAATTGCAAAATATACGATCCGCTTCCGCTGCGACACCGATTAATTCCAACATATACAACGCAAATAATTGGACACGAGGGTTGTCCTTGATTGTTCCCCTGATTCTTTCTCGAGAATATATGGCATTTTTCCTCTAAATTGGGAATAAGATCTAGCCCATTAATAATTCTTTACATCCCTTAATCTTTATCCGTAAACATTGTTTGATCACAAGGAAGGATACCAATTGACTGATATGTTAACAAATCTCAAATGAAAGACTAGTGATAGAACGCATCATTATTTCAGTATAACATACTGGTTATAAATGATCGATTTCAATCTTTGGAAGATTTCCATTCTTGATTGGATTGAAATTCAACACATTCTCCAGTGGCCTCCACAGTACTGCCTGACTCAATGAAGATCGGTGATGATGGAATCGGGGTATGATTGTTGAATGCAGCACTGTACAAATGTAGGTCGAAGAATTTCATTTATCCTAATTTGATTAGTACTGGAAAATTCAAATCATGGTAAGACCTTTCGTGCTTAACTATTTCTATTGGGATTAATGACAGATATGCCAAGAGACGGACTTGCGCAAAAAGAGAAGACGGGTTCCGCTAAGCCTAAAGGCACAGTGAAAACCACAGAGGTCATTCTTGTACCTATTTGTTGGTGTTTCGGTTATTTCTCTGAGATTCAATCTCCTTACTCTACATAATAATCTACCCTACGTGAAATGTTGAAATTGAATTGCAATGTTATCCTCCTCCAGTGTCCCGTATAGATGTAACGATCCATTGTGTCGACATCCTCAGGCAACCCTGCTTTAATCATTCACTTCTGAAGAATGACATCCTGGAGGCTGGAGGTATTGCTGAATTTAGTTTGATTTGGAACGAATGACGTTCACATGTTGTGGAGACCGGACCAATTTTGATGGTTTTCCGTGATTTTCCTATGTACGATTCTGTTTTTAGCACTTAGTTGGGCTAACAGAAGCCGAATCCATCACCATTATTGTGCCACTTAGAATAAACCAAGCTCAAAACCAAGACAAGATTAACTCAATTTAAGCGTTCATACATGGACGACAGCACGAGATGCTTTCAGGAGTAGTTTCAGTTTCTTAGGAAGATGAGCTAGTTAGAGATCGCTTTTTTCTCTGATGATCAGACGTAAGTTGAAACTTTCATCTTCGGTACTTTACAGATAATAACAAGCGAGAATTCAAATGTGGCAGAATTATCCGAAGGCCAGTGCGGTCCGGCTCGGTGCAAATGTGGAGAGTGCCCTGAAGGAACGGTCCCCCTTATTGCCAGCAAAGGTAGGCCTATTGCAAAATCGAGCCCATCCCTTCATTTCAACAAATGAAGAGTGTCAGTCAAAGCCAACTAGTCCCGATCCAAGTTTTCGGTCATGAAGTATTAGCAATCAGAAGAAAAGACATGTTGATAAGGCGTCACTTTTGAGTTCAATTTTATTACAATGATGCTCTGACTGCATTAAAGCAGATCTCCTAATGAATAAGTGTCGCGACCAATTTTTTGGGTGTGAACCACCTAGGGTTTGACTAATGGATTGTTAAGCCTAGACTTAACTCGGCTCTCCCAAGCCCATACCAATTCGCGACTTAGGTTCAAGTTCTTAACATGCAATTGATTTTCAATTAGGAGTCGCCACTAATCTATTTTTGGTGGGTCGATTAGAAACCCACGTAAAATAACGGGAGAATTATTTTATACCTACGAACCAGAGACTATGGGTACGGGGACTTGGTTACGCTAGAATTCTCTAACGCCCTTTCGGTACCTTTATTTTTATTTTGAAAAATGTTTGGCAAGCAGTTTTGATTGATTTTAAATCTATTTTCCTAACATGTGAGGTGGTCATACGGGTGCGCAAACCACCAATTTAACACCCAAGTAAAGCAGAAAATAAATTGCAGGACTTCCCTTAAAGCAACGAAAGCGTCTGCAATGTTAAATTAAAATCCACATCAACAATCCTAGATATGGTTTCTAATTAACACGTAATTTTTTTTTGTTTTCACTTAATTAATGAAAATCATGCAATATGCAATGCGATTTAACTAAATGACCTAATTCTAATGACGGGCAATTTCTAATTGAATGAACCTAGCAACAATCATGCATTTCATGAACCTAATTCTATATGAAGTGCACATGATTTTTATTTTCTTAATAAGTACGTAATCTACCCTAATATGCAATGACGTGCAAAGAATGCCCTAATTCTAATTTTTTTTCTTTTTCTTTTATGAAATTCGAACTTAAAAATTGCCAAATAATTAAACATGCAATTCAAATTTAAAGCTAACATCCTAAATGCATGCATTTTTATTATTTTTATTTATTTTTTAACAAATTCCAAATAGAATCCCTACTCTAAATATGCAAATATGCACAATAACAAGAGATATTCTAAAACCAACCCAATCCTAATTCAAAATGTTTTTTGGATTTTTCCTTTACAAAAATAAAATTGATTCAACCAACATGACAAAAAGAAATCGATAAGATATGATTGATATTCACAAATTGACGAACCATATCTCGCGCATGAGATCGGGTTGGCCAATTTTCAAAATAAATCGCGAATTGAATCCCGGGCTTGAGATTGGATTGTCGATTTTTGTAAGAGATTGTGAGTCAGATTTCAGGCGCGAAAATCGGACTGTCAATCTCTAATTTGAGAGGCAACTTGAATTGCAAATATGACTATATATCATGAACCTCGATCATGCGATATTTTAAATAAAGAAACGGAATATTCGGAAATAAAATTAGATAAAAAATTTACCTAATCCGAATATTGGCTTCCAAATGTGGACTTTGCGTCGGATAGGGATCGCAATTGGGGCAACAGGGCGGTGGATGGCAGTCGTCCACGGAGGGGCTTGCGGTGAGAATTCGGTGAGATAAGGCAGGATTTTTGTTGGTGTGCCCGAAGTCCTCACAATCGTCCGCGAGCCTTTTTCCGTGCAATCCTCTTCACGGCCGTCTCTTGTCCACTAAGACCCTCTGCTACGTCCACGTATATGTGTCCGTGTGTTGCAGAATGCAAAAATGGGGGAAGACGTCAATATGGTGATGATCAAAATATGGGATCATTCATGAGACTATGCTTAAATAAATAAATAAATAAATAAAAGTCACATGGCAAGATTTTAATCAAAGAAGAAGCCAAGGCATGAATCACATATCCCGTCCTGCATGTGTCGTGTTCCCTTCACGTCTTTGTGCTGAGCGGGGGTTCAGCAGGAAGCTGCAAGCGTCTCGGGGAAAAATTGCTGGCGCCAATGTGCATGGTTTGTCTCAAGGAAATCCAGGCTTCGTCAATGGGGCTTAGATCTGATCGGACTTCGCCGAGGAGGGACCCGGCAGCTCTTTGCGTTGTTGATGTTGTGGGATAGCGATCGTGGGCAGCAACAACTCGTTGGGACGGTGTCGAGTGGTAACAGGTTCTTCGGGACGGCGAGCAGCGGTTAGTGGACTTGCGGGTTAACCCTGCGATGGCGAGCTGTGATAGTTCACGAGGTGGCTCCGGATCTCATCAACACTGGACTGGATTCTCAATGTGTGATAGTTCACCGCTGGAACTTCGTTGGACACGCTACAAGAGATTTAGACCGAGGAAGATTTGTGGTGAAATTCCCCGAGCCTTTTCTTCTCCCTATCCACGTGATCAGAAAGTGGCCATCTTCTTTGTGGCAGAACACATGTGTTCTCCCTGTTTTGGCCGTGAGCATTATTCAAGTTCTGCACTCACGATTTCTCTTGGTCCATGTGTAGGACTTCTCCTCTCTGTTTCCTGACTCACGTGTTTCTCTATGTGCTCTTGAGAATAAAGTTTGCCGACCTCTCTCTGTGTGCCATATGTATCAATGTGTGGCCTCCTCCTCAAACCCTACGCGACTCTATCTCCGTGGTATATTTCATTGCCAACTTTGCTCGTGCAAAATACTATTGAATATATCATCCCACCACATGCAATATTTTTTTGTGTTTTTTTTTTCCAATATTTCATTCGAGAATTTACTTTCCATCAAAAATACATCACTCGGTGTATATTGCCTAAATATATGAAAATCCCAACGGAATATGTGAAAAATTTTGCACTCGCCGTCGGTCCAATAAAATAAACAAAAATGTTCCTAAACTATATGCCATGTGATTTTATTTTTTTAGGGATAAAATTAACCCCTAATTTTTTAATACGATAAATGTCTAAATGGGTCGCCAAAATTTAGGTGTCAACAATAAGATGTAAAATTATGTGGAATGTTACGTCCAAATGTCTTACCGCGGATCACATGCGTAAGTCAATGTGTGGAATCCCACAGCATTGGACAACGAAGTCAGCTTCTCTCAAATGTGGGTTGTGGCGGGGCAAAAGTGAGAATCCGAATGCTATGGACGTTGGATGGACGTTTGCTGAGACCCATCCAAAGGTTACGGCAATGAGTTTAGAAGTGAAAGACGGGTTAAATGGTTCATTGAAAAGATGACAATCCACGGGGTTCATCGATTAAGAGCACGGCCATCTCAAGTCCGTATCTCACTCAACGTTGGGTTTTCTTTTATGTTCTTTTAGTCATATTGAGGTCAACTAGATGTCAATCGAGACTTGGACCAGAGATTTTAGCTTGGAGATTTGATTACACTAATATTTCTGGCAACGCATTGTTTGTATTACTAATACTAACGTGAGATGTTATTATCTAGATTGTCGTGCAATCTTAGTTAATGAAGAATATCTTTATGAGTTAAATCTGGGCCACGTTCAATTTCTTGTCTAAAAGAGGATTTTTTTTTTCTTTTTTATAAATAATTTCAACATTAAGGCTTAAAAAACACCAAAAGAGAACCTCACCATGGAGAAAGATCTCGAGACACCAAGCGAATGCTCACTCTTGTCTGCCACCCAGAAACCATGACAAAACCAGAAACTAACGGACAAGGGTTATTTAGTTACGAAGCCCGATCCGATTCAGTTGGATCGGACCCAGCCGGGTCGGATCGTGACGTGGCTATTTCGGAGCAACGTCGTATCAATCACCTTCTTCTCTTCTCTTCTCGTCTCGTCTCGTTCCCGTTGCTCGCTTGGGCAGACAAAAGAAAGCTGAACATCCCCTACGACGCCTCTTCTTCTTCGCCGTCCGACGAGGCCAACCGCGTCAGAATCGCGGCCTAGGCGATGGAGCATGCATCGGAAAATGGAGAAAAGGAATGGAGGTCGGTGGGCGGAAGACATCGAGGACAGGTTCTTTTTCTCTTTCGGGTTTTCCATGACCGCTGTCTGATATCAGCAATGGGCTGTGTGTGTCTAGGTTGCGGGGACATTGCTTTTTGGTTCCCGTCCCAAAAGGGTTTACTTTTGTTTTTCTTTTTGCATTTTTCCTTAGAATTTTCCTGTTCTATTTTCCTTTTCCGTCTCTCTTGCCAAAATTGAACGTATCTAAAATATCTTTCTTAAAATAATTTTTTGTATCACTTGAAATAATTAATCAATAATTTTTTTCATTATGGATAACAACTGAAATAATTGTTTTATTTTTATTTTTATTTTTATAAAGGATATAAACAATAAATTTTTAAAAAATATTTTCAAATTCAATCATTTTCCACGAAACGAATAAAGCTAATGCTAAAAAATTGTTAGCTCATGACTAGTGATCATGGAATCTTTATCATATAAAGTTGTGATAATGTCAATCCATATTATTTTCTTTTTAGGTTTTTAATTTCGCAAGAGAGAAATTACTCCTAGCAAGTTTCTTCTAGAAGATAAGATATTCACGCATCACAGTGCTCAAAGCCTAGAAGTTCTCCATGCCTTTTTATTTTGCTATTGCTTGAGAATCTCTCAAGTTAGCACCTTCTAGGGCTCCGTTAATTTCACATCAAATGAATAATTTAAAAAATAATTTCCTTAAAATAATCATTTATATTGCTTTAAACAATTAATCGATGAAAGACATTTTCCTCATCGACAATAATTTATACTTAAATATTTTCGTGGACGATGATGGTATTTTTCATTCATTTATTTTTTTAAGCAAAACAAACGATAATTTAAGATAAATATTTTCTAAATCATCCGTTTAGACAAATCTTTTTTTATCAATAACCTCATACCAATCAATCCAATATTGATTAAGAAGTAATTGATCAAAAACTACTTGAAAATGACTCTCACAAGTCCGAGTTGCTGGAACCCTTAGTGGAGAAAATTTCATTTTTTCTTGGAGGGGTTTGTTGGCGAACTCTCCTATGCTAATTTTTTTTGGTAATATTTCCTTCGTTGGATTTCTTTTCTTTGAATTGACTGGATTTTCTTTTTCAGTCATGTAAGAAGAAGTTCAAAGAGATCAAATAATTCATGTTATTTAAAATACTTAAGTAGTATGTTAAACTGAATTAGTGGCATAACAGCCCATTGCAAGCGGCAACATTCCTCTGCGTTCTTTCTTTTTCATTGTAAATATAAGGCTAGAACGGCATTCAGCGGCCCTCCTTCTGGCGCCAAGTTTTCAGTTTAATAGTCTTTGCATTTGTGCTGGGAATTCTTTTCAATATGTTTAAGATTATTCTACAAGCCTGTTTATACTTTTAAAATGGCAGGTAAGTGTTGTTAACAATGTGAATACTTCGGTGGGTAGTACATCTGCCGGAAAGGAGGAACACACTGTATGGGAAATCTACCATCACAGAGATATCGAGAAGGCTCTGCCAATTCCCTTTTTCAAACAAATGCTCGGCAGGTATCACAACATGATCAAATCAGTGTTTTGCTAAATAGCTTCCATTTCTCTTGATCAATTTTCTGTATTTATTCTCTTGTTCTTTTTAAAAATCGCTGAGACTTGGTGCACTTCGGGCTGAGGTTCTATATAAACTTATCGAGGAGTGTGCGGGTCTTGGAGGAAATGGCTCAGAAATTGGGCTTGACCTATTCTGTGGAACAGGCACCGTTGGTCTGACACTTGCCAGAAGGTACAGATATCTGTCCATTGTGATAATTATGTAAAAGAACTCGACCAATCCGAGACCGTCTTATTCAGGGTTAGACATGTTTATGGTTACGAGGTTGTTGCTTAGGCCATCTCTGACGCTCGTCCAAATGCCAAGCTTAGTGGCATCAGCAATGCAACATTTATCCATGGAGATCTCAATAAAATCGATGAAAATTTTGGCAGCAACTTCCCTAAGCCGGATATTGTCATTTCAGGTATCTCTTCTTAAATTTTACAATCGAGTCTTTCTTGGTTGGCTTGTCGATTGTTCTACATCTACTATTTTTTTTTTTTTTTTCTTTTTGGGGTGTTTATGTTCTCTGCAAACAAGTAGTATCTTCTTGGATAATTTTTGTAGGTATAAAAACTTAACTAGCTAAGCAGAGTTTCTCCGTAAGTACAAATAATTTCCCACACCGTTTTACTGTGACCAATACTGCAGATCCAAATAGGCGAGGCATGCACCTGAAGTTAATTAAGTTTCTGCTGAAGCTCAAGGCTTAGCGTATTATTTATGTATCTTGTAATCCAGCTACTTGTGCACGCGACCTTAAGTACCTTTGTCATGGGGTGGTATGTATCGTGTCCATCCCACCAGTTCCTATTTTTCTTAGCTGTCTATCACTTAATCATGCGTGTCTTTGCAGAGACAGCAAAACATAGAAGGGTGTCACCGTGATGCCTCAAACCCCGGGCACGCGAACGTCCCACGGCAGTCAATTAATTGCGATTTCTCTAGATTTGTTGCTGATCCATTCTTTTTATCTTTCGATTAAATGCAAGCGGAAGTTCATCAAGGATCCCAAAAGCACACTTTTATTTATTTATGATTAACCTTAGGAAGTTAGTAATTTACGAGCCTATCCCATAAGGCCACTTCCTAATCGACCAACTTATGAAAATGGTCGGTATGGCTAGGGTTAACCTACTCCTCTAACACGAGAGCTATCCAAAAAGATGATTTCCACACTGGCCTTGGTGCGTTACGGTAAATTGTCCATCCTTGGGAAAGGATTGAGGTGATCCCTGTCGAACTTGACGAACTAGACCACAAAACGGTGGGGAACTAGGTGGTCTCGACTGTCCCACACCCATAAGATGGTGGTGTGCTTCACGACAGTCGTTTCGATCCCCTCGATGGCATACTCCGTCACATCCCACTCAAAAGACATGGAGATCCCAAAACGATCAGGGCACTCTATCATTACGGCTTTAAAATAATTATCAATAATGGGATAAGATAAATCTCAGCGAGTTAACAACTTAAGCCTCAACTAGGATGCAAATTCATCTTGGAGGTGGCCTAAATGCACACGATATGCAAACTTACCTCACCCTGGCACCCCCCACATTAGTACATCACATATGACAAAATTAATGTAACAAACATGAACAATAATCATACTAAATTCCACAATAATCAAGCGCACTATCAACACACGTGTTCCGATTATTAGGATCCCTCGGACATGGCCAACACACAAGAGTCGGCGGTCTTCCGGCATAACTGAGCATTGTCCCGTCCCATCGGGTATAACATCGTCTAGAATCTCCGCCTAGACGGCATCCCATAAGGAGAATCGGTTCGGTCTCAATCACGACTCGGCATCCGAATCCCCGTCGGACATCTGATAAATATTAGGCATCGTCCCCAAACTCCCGTTGAGTGACGGGTTCAATTAGGTGACCATTCAAGCATGCCAACACTCAAGGAAATTTTGTCTACCGTCAATTAGCCTAGTATAAAAGAATTTGTGCTTAAATAACAAATCTCAGAAAATCTTCACATTTAAAATTCCGGTAAAATAATCGCACATGATTATGTACTTAAAATCAACCTACCAAAATTTGCACACTTTCATTTTAAAACCCCAATGCCCTATTTAGCACATAAAACATGGTGTTCAAACACAACACCTTAAAGTTTGCCATTTTCTTTTCAAGTAAACCTTTTTTGAAAATAGCATTTAACTCATGATTTGGGCAATCAACATTAGGGCATAACAAGCTCAAACAACCATAATCATGCAAATTTCATCCTAAACGCGATTAATTAATACTAATTGACATTAATTAATATAACTATAATTAATTAAGACTAATTGTCATTAATTAGTCTAAATGCAATTAACTAAGATTAACTATAATTAATTAAATTAATTATGATTACTTATACACATTGTGATTAATTAGGCTAACCAGGCTTAATTAGACTAACCACAATTAATTAAACTAACCATCCTTAATCAAGAATAATCTCTATTATCCTTAATCTAATCCACCCTTAGTCTTAGTTAGGGCTAAACTATCATTACAAGCCACTAACTACCCTTAGCCCTAAACTAGTCATATCCCTAAATGCAATTAACTTCCTAGTCAAGGATTAAGAGTTAGCTTACAATTTTTTTGAAGGCGACAAGCTTGCCATGATGGCTGGCAATAGTGTCGAGAATGCGACGGTCTTGGCTTGAATGGAGACTCGGACGACAATGGTGGCGGCGGTGGCGGCTCAAGCTCACGACTTGAGCTTGCTTGAGGCAATTGTGCTTGGTGGAGATGGTGGTGGTCGTTGGGCAGTGAAGGATGCGGGCGGTGGCTTGCTGCGGTGAGCGAGCAATGGCAAGGATGGTGGTTTGGTGAATGGGCGGTACAAAGGGTGGGTGGCTTGGTGGTGGCTCATGGCGGCGGCGTAAGGAATGGTGATGGCACAGCGGACACTGGAGCAAGCGACGGGGACGGTGGCCGCAACAAAAGGTGGCAACGATGGCGGTGTAGGTGGGTGGTGAAAGGGAGAGGTTGAAGAAGAAGAAGATGAAGAATTTGAGGGGAAATGAAAGTAAAATGGAGAAAAGTGGGGTTGAGTTATTTCAGCCAAGGGGAACGCATGAGGGGGAAGGGGGAGAGAGAAGCTTGATTTTTCCCAAAACCTCATGATTTCCTTCACACCAACTATCCCTAAAATTACTGACCAAAAAAAAAAAAAAAAAAACTATCCCTAAAATTCTCCTCACCAAGTCTCTTGTCCCCTCTATTTCTTTTCATTTTCATTTTCTTAAAAACCAAGTTTTTTGGGCAAGATTTACACTTTTGCTATTGGGCCCGCTTGATTGAATGGGCTTGAAATGGGCTTGGCTTGGCCCACTCGGGCCACCTTGGCTAACCCATATGAGCATGAGGCCCAATGTTGTGGCATCCCAAAATTCTTAACGACCTCTAGCTATATTAAATTCTATGAATAGGTGATGGAAGTACCATCAAGTTATGGCCATTTAATCCATAATTTGTAATAAGATTTATGGCCAAGCTTTTAATGGATAATTATTTGATAGGAAAGAAAATCCTATCATTGGCCATGTGTTTTATAAATTGGGATTTATGGATTTGTGACTATAAGTTTAATGGCCTTATTATTTATGCAATTAGGTATTTATTTAAATGATGATTAAGATATATTATAAAAATAAAATAAAATAAACTTGGGCCATTTAAGTTTGGGCCTTAGGCTCAAGTGAGATGGGCCTAAAGTGGGCCATAAGCCCGGCCCATTGTCGCATGGAGGGGTAGCCGCATGGCTTCCAAGTGTCTTCAACCAAGGAGACACTTGTCTCCTTCTTAGGGACAAAGTGTCCCCCATGCAAAGAGAGGGTGCATGCAAATATATAAGCATCCAAAAAGAGAGAGAGAGAGGGAGAGAGAGAGAGTGGCTGGTGGAGGATTCGGCCAAAGGGAGAGAGAGGAGGTTGCAAGAGAGAGAGTGAGGCCGAGAGAGGAGGAGCTCGCCCGTCGCCGCCCGCACGCCGTTCGTCCGTCGCCGGTGTGCCGCCGTTCGTGTGGTCTAGAGGCAAGTGGGAGTCCTCTAGCTTCTCTTGCATGTTTGTATGTTGCTTGCATGTTGAATCTTTGGGTGTTTAGGTGAGAAAAACCGAAGCATAGATGATTTATGTTTGAATGGCATGGCTGTTCTTGCTCGAACAGTGTGAGTCAGAATGTTGTTTGAGCTTGCATGTGTGTTTAGAGTCCGAATTTGGCTTCGATTTCTTCATGAAAGTTGTAGCTAACATCTTGTACTACAACATAATAAAATTTCGTGGAAAATTATGGAGATTGTAGGGGTCAAACTCTCATCTTACGGAGATGTCAGATCTGGAATGTTTTCGCATGAATCCGCTCGAGTCAGAATGTTGTGAGAGCTTGTATGCATATTTATAGTTCGATTTTGGCTTTTGTTTCTTCATGAAAGTTGTAGATAACATCTTAAAATATAACATAATAAAATTTTGTGGAAATTTATGGAGATTCAAGAGGTTAAAGTCTCATCCTACGGAGACCCCAGATCTGGAAAGATTTTACTGAACTTTGGTTGGATTTGTGGTTGCATGTTGGTTTGTGTTGAGAATCTCACTTCGATTTCTTCATGAAAGTTGTAGGGGACATCTTAACATACAACATACTCAAATTTTAAGTGAAATGAACAAGTATAGCCTAGTAAATCGACTAGATCTTGAAGACGGTGATTCTGGAGATGTATTTTGGGACACCCGAGACTTCATGGACCTAAATGACGACTATACTCTGGTTATTTGACTTGGATCTCTTCATGAAACTTGTAGAGGAAATCTTGATGTATAACATATCCAAATTTAAGAGGCAACTAAAGAGAATAGGTAGGTAAAAACTCAATATTTCGGAGATGTGTACACTGGACGATGCGGTAATGGATCCAGAAGCTTCGTGAGGTCGTATAAAATAATTTAAAAATAATCTGGCGTGGAGTTCTTCATGAAAGTTGTACGAAAATGTCTTGGCTATAACTCAGTAAAATTTCGTAATTTTTGGAGACCGTATGGATATTTTAATTGAATTTCTTCGGAAACTGTGCATTCTGGTTTTATCCGAATATTATGTGCTATTTTGTGGAAATTGTGAAATTGTGTGAAATTCAATTTGGCCATGAATTTTGCATGAAATTGTCATCCTATTGGTTTGTTTGATGATTGCTTGAATTTTTATAATTTTGGGAATTTATAGATATTGAATTTAATATTTATTTAAAAAAATAATAATATAATAAATTGGATTATTTTATTGGCCATAAATTCCGTTGAATTTATTAATAAATAATTATACATTGTTGCATGTATGATGAGATATTTGTGTATGTATGACATTGAATTGTGATGCATGTGTGAATGCTATGCCAAGTATGACTTATTTGATGTCACGCCATATGCCATGTTAAATTGAGATCAAAATATTGGTAAATGTGGATGATGGGAAATGAGGAGATGGTTGTGGTGGATGATGATGCCTGGTAGCCTAGTGGCGTAATTCCGGAGATTTCCCGGGAGTGTCGGGATGCTCGGTGGTATACGGTACGTAATTCCAGGGGAGGCCTGGTGGTATGTCGGTACATAATTGCGGAAGCCCTGTCGGAGGTTTCTACCCGAAGGGAATACCTCGCGATGCCAGGATTTGGGGTGTGGGATGCCCGGCCAGGGAGTGTAAATGCCGGAAGCCCTGTCGGAGGTCTTTGCCCAAAGGGAATGCCTCGTGATGCTAGTTGGGATGCGAGATGCCCGGAATGTGGGGGGCCGGATGCCCGGTGGCCTGGGAGGCTGAATGCCGGAAGCCTCGGAGGTCTTTGCCCGAGGGGATGATGAAATTGATGATTTGAGGAATGGGTGATGTGGTGATCAAATTGAAAGCAAAAAAGTGGAAATTAAACCATAGCATGATATGCATGATGATGATGATGATGATGATGATGATGATATGTGATGAGAAATAATGATGATCACCCATGGCATGATATGCATAATGATATGCATGATGATGATGATGATGATGATGATATGTGATGAGAAATAATGATGATCACCCATGGCATGATATGCATGATGATATGCATGATGATGATAATGATGATGATATATGATATGGCATGATGACATGCATATATGTTGTGATATGATGATGTCATGATGATGATGACATGTGTATAATATGATGATGATGACATGTGTATAATATGATGATGATGACATGTGTGATATGATGATGTCATGATGATGATAACATGTGTGATATGATGATGTCATGATGATGATGACATGTGTATGGTATGATGGTGTCATGTATATGATGATGATGACATGTGTGTGATATAACAATGTCATGATGACGATGATATGAGTATGACATGATGATACACATGTATGTGTTATGATTGTGGTGATGATGCATGATAGTATATGCATGGCTTCAAGGTAAGTATTGCCTGAAATGCATGTATGACTTGTATGATGCATTGAGTGGTTATTGGATTTCTTTACCTGCTGAGTGGTTGTACTCACCCCTTTTGGGGACCAACATTTCAGACTAGTAGACGGATCAAGTGATGGGATATGATCGTGAGGAGGAGGATAGCAAAGGAATGAGCTTTTAGATGTCGACACTGATCGATGGACTTTAAGTGTACGACTGTTGGAGGGGATGTCGGTCATCTTTTGAAGTATAGCCATGTATAGGAAACTATGGCATTTCGATGTACCGACCAAAGATGTCCATCTGCTTTATGTAAATAAAAGTGTACGGCTTTGACTTATATAAGATGTTTAGTAGGTGTGCATCGTTTTCTGAATATAGGGAAGGGAGTTTGTTAGATGTGCTTCCGTATATGAATTGCGCAAGGGACCTATCAAAAAAAGAAAAAAAAGAAAAAAGAAAAATGTAAACCCCCATGGTTGTATGAACCCGCTGCAATTGAAATGGTATCAGAGTGACATGTTATTAGGAAAAGTGAATGGTAAGCGAACTGTGGCGACCCTAATGGGATCGGGGGCCGTTGAGGGGTGCCACAAATGGCTTTTGCTTGGCGGCTTCACTTTCCGACGTCCAATTCTCAACTGATTGACCATTTTTCGAAAATTCTAAGCTAGTTGATAATTTGACGAACAATGAGGCGACGTTCAAAGAATTAGTCTTGAAATCCTTGAAAGTTTGATACTTGAAATAGAATTAAGTTTTATTGTTAAAATTGATCAAATGTGTGATATCTCGAAATTTGACCCTATTTCGAATATATGAAATGGTTATTTCATTGACGCATTTATGGTTATTTTACTTTGAACTGATTGTTTATGAGTTAACTAATCTATTGGGTGAAACCATAAATGGTTAAAACGCGAAAGACTAGAAAATTTGATCGGGATTGACCACTTGACCATAAGGATTGACAATGGTCAATACTATACTATTATAAGTCAATTAGCAAATGGGTATAAATTGATTTGATGGAAATACGTAGTCGGTTCACGAGTGATTCCGCACGATTACGATATTCATGTCGAGCGACGATAAACCAATTTTCTATTGATCTTATATTCAGGGTACATAATTGAAACTTCGCGATTATATGACAACTTAGGGTCGTCCACAATTCAATGATGTACAAATGTGGATCGAGGATTATTGATCACGGGTCAACCCCGCAATAACCCCTAAAAGCCACCCGATAATTTAGGTAGTACTAAAGTCGCGTTCGATCAATTTTTAATCCTGAAATTTAATTTGATTTTGAGTATCAAACTTTTGAGGGATTGGAGATTTAATTATTGGACGTCGCCTCATTGTCTGTCTACTTATCGACAAGATGGAAATTTTCATAAAATGAATTATTGGACGGAAAATTGAAAGTCTAAAAGGAAATATCGACCTAGTGGCGAAGTTGTGAATTGTTGGCCAAAATTTTGATTTTAAAGAAAAAGGAAACAAAAAGAAAATAAATGGGACAAGAGGCTTGGTGAGGAGGATTTTAAGGAGAGTTGGTGTGAAGAATTGAGTGGTTTTTGGGGGAAAATCTAAGCAAAATCCCCCCTCTCTTCCCCTCACGTCCATCTTCCCCACTTCTACCGAAACCACAGCAGCCCATCTCTCTCCCTCTGTTTTTTTTTTTTACTTAGTCTTCTTCTTCCTCTTCGTGTCCTCCGCCTTCCTCTTATTCTTCTTTCTTTCTTTTTTTCCCCTTTTGTTTCCTTTCATTTGGCTGCCCCCTCACCCCATCATTTTCACCCCCCATTATCACCATCATCCACCATCCTCCACTCCATGCCACTTCATCATCTCACCACCACGCCACCATCATCTTCCCCATTTCTCTTTCCCTTCCAAAGCCGAGGCCACCCCTCCCCTTTTTCTTTTTTACCGTCTGCCTACATTACCACCATTTTTGCCGCCCCACTCCCCTTGGCCGCACCACCGTCAGTGCCATGTTTTGCCACTGCCCATCCGCCGTTCCTCACACCGCCGTATCGCCGTCCATCACCTTCACCACAAGCCACCAATGAACCACCCTTGCTGGCCATGGGCTTCAAGAGCCAAGTTGCCACCATCGAGTTCCCATTTGAGCCGCGAGCATCACGTATTTGACGCTATCATGCAGCCATTGCCGCGAACTTGCCGTCGCTAGAAACTAGTGAGCATGTCCAGTCATGCTAGAAGACCGCCGACTCTTGTGTTAGCCGTGGCCTGAGGGGTCGTAATAATTAGAGCACGTGTATTGACAATGTGCTTGAAATATTTCAAATGTGTTCTAATTATTATTTATGAGTGTTGCACTAATATTGCCATGTGAGATTTGTTAATATGCAAGGGCAGGCCAAGGTGAGGTAAATTTGTATATTGTGCGCGTTTAGGTTGCCTCCGAGACAAATTCGCGCCCTAGTCGAAGTTTAGGCTGTTAACTTGTTGAGATTTTATCTCATCCTATTGTTGTTGAATCTTTTTAGGTCCTTAGTATGGAGCACTGCCCCATACATTTTGGGGTCCCTATGGACTATGATTTGTATAGGACTGTGTCTCCTAATCCAGGGATCGGTTGCATCCATGAGCTGGTGGTCATGACCAAGTTGGTAGACGAGGGGCTGGCTACTTGGGTGCCCCATAGGTTCAAGGTGTGGTTTATTAGAGAGGCGAATGACAATTGGACTAGTCCACTTTATGGTTTTGATGGACCACCCTCTAGGAACGTGGGAAGGCAAGGGTAAGATCCCATGGATATCAACATCCTTGATGGTGTCATTTCGGACCCAGAGTTCGACTCGGACTATGAGCTCGTGGAGGAGTTCCCTTTGAGTATGAGCTCGACTCTCCTCTTGGATACTAGGGCCGATGCCTGGAGCTAGTGAAGCTAAAGTTAACCTTGACGTTTTTTGCTCATAGATTGTGTAGGAGTTATCTTTTGATGTAGGCCTGTATATATTAAACTCGTAGGGTTTAGCGAGTTGATAAATAAATCACTGCTTTTGGAAACTGTCTGTTGTGCTTTGCTTTTCCTATTGTTGTTGATTGACTGGGTGTTTATTTGAGTTGCTTCCAGATACGTTTAATGGAAAGATAAAAAGAATGTGACAACGACGTGAACTAGGACGATGATGCGTCCCGGGACTTTGCAATTTTAATTGACCATTGGGGGATGTTTGCACGATCGGGATTCGAGGTGTGACAAAATGCAACTTTATTACGACCTAAACTATTGGGTAGCTTTTAGGGGTTTTTGCACGATTAACTCATGGCCAATAATTTTCAATCTACGTTTGTGCTTCTTCGAATCGTGGATGACCCTTGGTTATCATGTAATCGTGAGGGTTCAATTACATACCTTGAGTACAAGATCAATAAAGAATCGGTTTTTCATCGTTTGATGCGAGTATCATAATCGTGCGGAGTCACCCACGAACCAACTACATACTTCTGTCGAATTGATTTATATTAATTTGCTAATTAACTTACAACAGCATAAAATTGACATTTGTTGATCCTTATGATCGAGCGGCCGATCTCTGATTGAATTCTTTGGTTTTTCGTGTTTTAATCGTTTACGGTCTCGCCTAATAGATTAGTTAACTCATGAATGATTAGTTCAAAGTAAAATAATCATTAATGCATTAACGGAATAATTTTTTCATATATTTCAAAATTGTCGAATTTCAAGATATCACAATCACAAACTAAAAAGTGTATAGCTAGTAGACATTATGTTGGCCCTCGCCCAGATTTGGCTAGGGGCTGCCATTGGTGGGGATCGGTTGTGAGTGGTGGCCTTGAGCGTATCTCCGAGTGAGGGCCGGTGACCCTCGCCCGATCTAAGGGAAAGTCGCAATCCTCGCTATCCCTTGGCCGGCCATCCCCCACAATGGCCTGATTTCCTTGTTTGTTTAATTAATTTATTTTTTGATATAATTTAAATAATATTTAAAATTAAAAAAATATTTGAGAAAATGCCTTTGGCTGGTTGGAATATTTAGATGGTCGGCGAGTCAGGTCCTTAGTAGAAAGTTTCATGGCTACTTTAAGCTCTTATTTGAAATTGTTATAACCACTTAGGCCCTTATTCAAAATAACCATTTCAAGTCTTTATTTGAGAAAATGAGAGCAATTTAAGCCTTTACTTTTATGGAAATTAAGCTGTTTTTTCTCTTTATGTTTCCATCTATGAAAGGGAAAGGATAAATCATTGATGCACATCTCCTTTCAATTACCAAATCTTGAACATTTTCTTCCACGAACAAAATCGGCTAGTAATGTACATCCATATTTGCTAGAAGATGAATCTTTTTCTAGAATTAGCGGTAGGGTAATTTGATTATAATCACTGTGAGTAATGGACTTCCTCTAGGGTCCATAGTTGCTCTAGAGAAAGGAAATGACATATACAAGGAAAATAATTGGATACGGGAGTTGTCCTTGATTGTTCCCTCGATTCTTTCTCGAGAATCCACGGTAATTTTCCTCTAAATTGTGCATAAATCTAGTTCATTAATAATTCTTTATACATTGTTTGATTACGAGGAAGGAATTCAAGGGACTGATATGTTAACAAATCTCAGATAAAAGACTGGTGATAGAAGTCATCATTATGTCAACATGACATACTGGTTACAAGTTGATCTATTTCAAAGCGGAAGGTTTCCATTCCTAATTGGATTGAAATTCGACGCATCCTCCAATGGCCTCCACAGTATTGTCCGACCCAATGAAGATTGGTGATGATGGAATCGGGGTATGATTGTTGAATGCAGCACTATACAAATGTAGGTCGAAGAATTTCATTTATCTTAATTTCATTAGTACTGTTTTGAAATAGCAAGTTCTAATCATGTTAAGACTTTATGTGCTTAGCTATTTTTGTTGGGAGTCATGATGGATACGCCGAGAAATGGGCTTGCACAAGAAGAGAAGACGGGTTTAGCCAAGCCTAAAGGCACAGTGAAAACCATAGAGGTCATTCTTAGATCTGTCTGTTGGTGTTTCGGTTATATCTCTGAGATTCTACCACTCTAGTCTGCATAGTAGTCTACTCGATGTGAAATGTTGAAATTGAATTGCAATGTTATACAACAGTGTCCCGATACAGGTGAAACGATCCCTTGGGTTGACATCCTCACGCAACCCGCCTTTGATAATCCGCTCATAAAGAATCACATCATATAGGTATTGCTGAATTCAGTTTAATTTGGACAAATGATATCGAATTGTTATGAACACCGAACCAGATGAGCAACCTAAATGCGGTTTAACCATTCAACCATACGAGACAACATCCTATTGAAGGTCAGCATGTAACCATTGCAAGAGAAGTCAAATTTTCAGGGATACAAACCAATTTTGACGGTTTTCGGAGATTTTCCTGTCTACGATTCTGTTTTTAGCACTTAGTTCGGCTAACAGAAGCCGAATCCATCACCACCATCGTGGCTCTTAGAATAAACCAAGACCAAGACAAGATTAACTCAATTTAAGCATACATATGAGGACGGCAGCATGAGATGCTTTTAGGAGGACCAGGCCAACATATAGCCATCCTAAGCAAAAGTAGTTAGGAAGATGAGCCAGCCAGCGGTGGTTCTTTTCTCTAATTGATCTAACGAAAGCTGAAACTTTCATCTTCGATACTTTGCAGCTGAAACCGAACTCAAGCCAGAAGTCAAATGAGGCAGAATTATCCGAAGGCAGGTTCAGTCTGGTTTGGTGGAAATATGGGGAGTGCCCCGTAGGAACGGTCCCATTGTAGCCAACAAAAGTGCGATTACGTCAAAGAAATCGAGTCCATACACTCATTTCAAGAAAAGAAGAGACTCGGTCGAAGCTAAGTTGACCCAATCCAAGCAGCTAGTAATGAAGTATGCGTAATCTGAAGAAAAGAAATGTTCTTAAGACCGTCACCTTTGGGTTCATTTTTCATCACAGAGATGCTCTAATTGAATGAAGCAGAAATCCAAATGAATATGATGTAAAAATATATGGAAGAGTACGCCAAGTGTCTTACCGCGAAGGACATGCATACGTCAATGTGTGGAAGCCCACAGTATCGGACAACGATGTTAGTTTTTATCAAATGTGGGTTGTGATGGAGCAAAACGAGAATCTGAATACTATGGAGGTTGGATGGACGGTTATGCGACCTTCCAACGCGACCCTTCTATGTGTATGAGGTTAGAAGTATTGCTCGAAAAGCAGTCTGAACGGTTCATCAAAAAGATGGTTCTAAAGACCCATCTAATGACAATCCAAGGGGTTCATCCATTAAGATTGCGTAACAAATCAATTTTGAGATTCCAAGTTGAAGGCAAATTTGCCCAATTTCAAGTGCCAATAAGGGGTAAGATCGATTCTTAATGAGCGATGCCAATTAACCTAATTTGAGTCCAATTAAGTTCAAGAAACTCAATTTTAGTATCAATTTTGACAAAACTATAACAATTCAGCTTAGCTTAATTTGCCCAAAATAGCTAATTGGTGATCTATAAGACCAAAAGGGATCAACCCAATTAACCCAATTTGTTTTTAGGCTAAGGTCCAATCTAACCAATTGAACCTCAGTTATATATCTTGACCTAACTCATAGTGCAATCTAAAGGAAATTAGGAAAATTTGAGGCGCCACAAGTCAATGCTGGTGAATTGAGTTAACTTGATTCAAACAGGCTCGTTCCAGTTAGATTTAGTTTGACCCAAGTCATTATCAGGTCAATCCTTAATTTAGCCCAATTGAGCAAAATAGTGAGAGCAATTAGGAAAATTAAGGCGAAATTAAGCAATTTGAGAATCCTGAGCCAACTTGGTCAACCAAAGTGGGTCTAGCCACATTCGGCCGACCCAATTGGACCGGCTGACCAATCCAGCTCGCCAGCCACTATGGCCAGGCCCCTTTCTCTCACACTCGAGGAAATTACAAAAATGCTGCTGGTGAAATTACAAAAATATCCTTATGCCTAGTCACTTATTCTTGTGAACACCACTCTACCAATCATTCAACTATTGATCTCGACCATTCATTGTGAAAGTCGCCAATTCTTGTGACTTAATTTCGGCCAGTGGGTGCATACTTAGCCATTAAGGAAACAACATTCATTCGAGCGTTCCCTCCAAAAAGAGAGCATAAATAGCATTTTTTTCTCCCCTTTTAGAAGCTTAAACTCATTATATACTTGAAATTCCCTCCAAGATAGAAAATCAATCAATCAACCAATCAATCTCTCTCTCTCTCTCTCTCTCTCTCTCTCTCTCTCTCTCTCTCTCTCTCTCTCTCTCTCGGCCGTGAGAGATAATATGCACACAGGTCTTTGGTTCCGTTGGTTTTGCCATTGATCCTGGTTCTGTTCTAGCGATACTTGTTGGAAAGAACCCCTTTATTGTTTTAAAGTTGACAAAACCTTTCCACAGTCTAGTTTGAAGACTCCAAGACTTTAAAGTCAAAGTCTGAAAATGAGGACTTTAGGATCAAAGTCTGAAGACCGACATACTTTAGGATCAAACTGCTTACGCTGACAGATTCCAGACTAAACGACACTAAAGATTGAAAACTTATTCAGATGCGAGATTATCTTTATTTCTTCAAGGATTCGATTTGTACAGCTTATGGAAGGCTTTCTGGTTGGATACAATACCTACTTGATTGATTATCTTTATTGAAATCAATTCCGATAATCAAATCTTTTGAAAGGCGAGTAAGTTTGAAAAATTCTATTTATGAAAACCAAGATTCTGATTATATGGGTGAACAGAATTGATGGGCTTTCATCACAACCTTAAAATGACTCGAGATCTCCTTGATTGATTCTGTCCAACAGGTAAATTGGAAAAACTCATTTGGAAAATGCCAACGGTCGTGAAGGCATGAAGGAGTATTTAAGGCGGACTCTCTAGTTATTCGGAGACGTGCGTGAAAGAAAAATTTCAAAGTTTGAAATTTCCTAGTTCTTTGCTATTTCATTTCCTAAGCTCAATTTTTACTCAAGAGAGAGCAAATATTTGTGAGACTGTGGAAGAGTGTAGTAGAGTTTCTGTATTGTGAAGTCAAGATCATGTGACTGTAAAATCATTCTTGATTCATAGTGGAATTCAGCCAGTAGGCTATCCGCGCTGAAGAGTGGACGTAGGCTTGATTTAAGCCGAACCACTATAAATCTTATGTTCTTATTCTCTTATCTAAAATCCTTTACTTATTCACAATTTTATTTAACTGTTAGAGATTCAAAACTCACTCAAGTTTGTTGGCTTTCAGACTCTATTTCAAAAGAAAAGTATGTTACAAACATTTTCGCAATTTTTTTTTCTTAACACCTATTCACCCCCTCTAGGTGTTCGTACTAGTCATTTCAATGCTTTGGTGACTAGGAGTTGCAATCACCATCCTTGACTCCTCCATAGTGTTGTGGTGGTGGGCACCAATCTCAAAGCTCATTGGAAGCTCATGAATTGGCCGATCTTATTGAACGGAAGTCATCCTTAATTGATTAAATGATCTGTGTGGATCACTAGTTGATTGTTTACTTCTCAAGGCTAAATGGCCAAATCGTATACTTAATTAGGACTTGCATGTGCTTTTTAGATGCATGATTGGCTTGTGATGCATGTTGATTGGCAGGTAGATTAGCAGGGATGATTAGAATCAATTAGGAATTTAACGACTTAGCCTACCTCTTGTTCATGCAAGCGGAGGCTAATTGATATGGCTAGTATAAGTACCTAAAGGGGGGGGTGAATAGGTATAACGAGTAATTTCTAATGATAATCGCACAATACTAGACAGTTGATAGAAATGAGACAATTTTTCCTCGTTAATAAACAAACAACGATCAAAGTAAGGCGAGAGTAGGGAAGAGAAAATTGAACACGAGGTTTATAGTGGTTCGGCTTATTTCAAGCCTACGTCCATTCTTACAGACCGACAGCCCACCGGCTGAATTCCACTATGAACAAAGAGATATTATATCTTGTTCTTCCTTGATCTCTTGGCGTAGAAGATCTACCACACTCTCTCAAGGTATCACTAAGTATAAACTCTCTTTGTGTGTACAGTTTCGCTCAATATGAATCGACTAATAATCAAGAAGCTTAAGACTCTGGAATTTCGCTATCGAGCACACTATAGAATAACTAGAACGTCTTCTTTTTATACTCCTTTATGCCATCATACCCGTTGGCACTTACCAAAGGAATTCTTCCAATCTTCCCGTTGGACAGAATCAATTAAGAAGGTCATTCGAGCTATTAAAGGAACATGTCGATAGTCCATCAATCCTGTTCACCCATACAATCAGGATCTTGGTTTCCAAGAATATTTCGTCAATCATCGGATCTTCAAACGATCTTGATTTCGAATAAATAATTCGTTATATCAAATCCAGCCAAGAGATCTTTTCCAATCGATAAGACCAAATCCTTAACCAAACACTTTAGCTCGGATCACCTTCGTCGCTAGATTAGAAAGCTGTCAATGAGAATAGTCTTGAGTCTTGAGTCTTGTGTCCGAGTCGGTGATCCGAAAGTCTTCGGACTCAAAGTACAAGGATCTGCATAGCTTTGGACTAGGCGATAGAAACGTTTTGTCGGCTTCAAAACACTCTAGAGAGATTTCTCCAACAATCTCCCCTTTTTGATGGTGACAAAACTTTCCTGTAGATTTGAACAACTTTGACCCGCAAAAACATTACTCAAGCAATATGGATATCTCATAAAGATTAATAACTCAACTAGATTCTGCATCAACAGAAAATAGGTTAGTCTTTCATGAGTAAAGCTATACAATAACACTTGATATAAATGCAGCAGTCAATTTCAAATCCACACACTCAAGTCAGTCAAATTCACCAAGTCCACCACACCCAAGTCATACTCAAAATAAGTATCCAAACAAACTAAAATTAAAAACAGATTCAAAGTCAAAGTTTAGTTCGGTTCAAAGTTGGCAATTCTCCCCTTTTTGTCATCATTAAAAAGGTGAAAAAGAGTCAAGTCTCGCTTGGGAACGCGCACAAGCTGGAAATCTCCCATCGGCGTACGACGCCTTCCGGCCTCTTCAAGTCTTCCCTTAGACGAGTCACCTTTACTTCTTTGGCATTTGCTTGAATTTGATGAGCGAGGTCTTGCATTTGATCGACGGGGTAATGAAGACGCTTGTCCAGCATTCTTCATGACTTGAAATTCACATTCCAAAGCATATATTTGACCCTGCATTTCAGAAGAAGATCAAGGATACGACGAAAATCTGCGGTATTGTCCGTCTGCGTCTTTGGCATTTGATCTATCGAGATGGAGTAAAGGCAGACGATGGAACTTCGGTGTAATCGCGCAAATTTGGCGTTGAGGTGTCATGTCCTTCTTTAGGCATTTGAGAAGCCTGAAAATCTTCTGGATTTGCTTGCGAGCGACTCACACCTTCACTGTGAGCGAGGATATGGTATAGTCCTTCCTTGCTCGTCATCTCCCCCGTTTCTAAGGCCTCAATTGGGGAAGAGTGATGGTCATGCTCGGTAGAATCTTGATTGCCTTTCTCTCCGGCTTCATCCGCAAACTTTTCTTTTGATTCTTCTTCTTCTTCAACTTCTTTCTCCTCTTCTTCTTTTTCTTTCTCCTCAGTTTCCTCTGCTTCTCTTTGTTCTTGTTCTTCTGCTTCTTTTCCTTTCTCCTGTCGTTCCATTGATTCGGATACAGAACGACTGAGTTTTTTCAATGCCAAGGCAGAGATAGTGAGTTCATCCTCTTCATCTTCATCCTCTAAGATTAGAGCTCTTTTCTTTTGGATGGAGCATTCATGGGCTCCTTCCCTTTCCTTTTCGGCAGAAGAGACTGGATGAGATTTAACTGGAGTTTTCACTTTGAACTTCTTCATTGCCTTATCAAGCTCTTTCGACGCATTTTGTCGGTATTTTCAAACCCACCACCATTTTGTCACAAGGTCGAACACAAAGAGTATGTGGAGGTTCAATATTCAAGTGTCTGAAGATCTTGGTCACAAGACCTGAGTAAGGCAACTGGCCCTTGTCCTTCACCATTGCTCTGTACATGTGGAAGAGAATGGTGTGAGGGAGAGAGAACTTCTTCCCTGAATTGATCGCGTACATCAATTTCGCCTCAGAGTTAGACACGTCTGTCTTGGATGTTGATTTTGGCCTGAGACAGTTGATCACGATTTTGTGTAGTAAGATGTTGATGGCATGCATTCTTGTATAGGTAATTCTTCCTTCTGTACTCTTTTCGTTGACCAGTTCCAGTGTGGTACGAGCGATTGAAACCTTGATTGGTTGATATCGTCCTCTTTCAACTCCAATTATGTCTGCCAACATGTCCACATCTACCACATAGTTTTGGTCTCGAACACTGAAGGATATTCTATTCGCATCTAAAAAGCTGAGATTCGAATAGAAATATGCTGTCAATTGTGCATAGCCGTCTGTGGTGTCAGAGCAAAATTGCTCTAATTGAAGCAGATTGAATTTCTCCTTCAAGTTCACATTGATGGCATCCAGAAAATCAAAATCAACGCTCCTGGGGTTTATCACCCCTCGTTTCAACAATTTGAAGAACAAATCCTCCTGTTCCTTCGATTTGAACAACTCCGTTCTTTTTCCCTTTACCTTCGCAGCAACACCCATCCTGGGTTGGAATTCACTAAACAGTTTATCATCGTCATTCCCGTCAGTCGGATTAAATCCCCCTACTCGAGGGTCACTTGGAATGTTCGCAAGTGCTTCCTCAGCCTTTCCTTTGGAAGCAATTCCCAAATCCTCCATCCGTCGCAAAAAGATATACTCATTTCTATACCCTTTGTCTTTAAGGAAGGCATCCACATAGTTCGAGTGGTGTACCTATGCTTTTCAAAGCACGATAGAGCTTGTAAATAAAAGAGGGTTTTGGACTCTTACGAGTCCGCTTCCTCGATTATTTCTTCTGCGGTTGTTGTCCCACACCTTGTGGGGGTAGATAGTGGAGATTGATGAGATTGAGAGTGAATCGGGCTCGTTCTTTGTCTCGGTAACTCGTCTTCCTCGGTGAGATCGAAATGGGTAGGACCCTCCCTCATTCTCTGTGGTCCCCGCTTGCGATTCTTGAAGACCTTCTAGAAGAAGACATCGTTTCTTGTCGTTGAAAGATTCCTTGACTCGCTTTCCCAATAAAAGATGACAACTTTCTCAAAGATGAACACAAAGTCGAGACGATTGGGAGGAGAATGCATTTTAGGGTTTTGGAGTTAAGCGAAGAAAACAGCGAGGCGTATATAACTCGGTTAAAAAGGAAAAACCAATCGACATAAAGGAAAGTGAACGGTCGTCCCTTTTAAAAACGATAATCTGCCTTTTTAAATAGAGGTTATCTTTTTGAAAAGACAAGATTCCATTTTTCTCGGAAATTAAAGATAAATCAAATATAACTGAACGAATGATCGTACCTTTTCGAGATTGAATATTAAAACAACTTACAGTCTATGGCTGTGAATGATTGAGTCTGAGAGTCTGAGAGTCTTTAGACTTTGATTTCCTCAAGCTTCAAAATGTTGAGTCTAGAACAGATGATATCGAATTGATTCTTCTTCAAAGGCTTTGTGAATATATCCGCTAGTTGGCTCTTTGACTCAACAAATTGAATCGAGATTTCTCCATTTTGAACATGATCTCTAATGAAGTGATGTCGAATCTCTATATGCTTTGCCCTTGAGTGAAGGATTGGATTTTTAGTAAGATTGATTGCTTATTTGGTGTTGTCACATCTAATCTCAATGCATGAGTCTTCAATTCCAAGGTCTTGTAGCTGTTGTTTTATCCAGAATTTGCGAACAACAACTTCCAAGAGCTACATACTCTGCTTCTGTTGTAGAGAGAGCCACAGTGTTTTGTTTCCTTGAAAACCAAGACACTGTCCTGTTCCCAAGCAATTGGCAAGTTCCCGAGGTGCTCTTTCTATCAACTCTGCAACCGGCTAGATCTGCGTCTGAATATCCAAGAAGATTAAAGTCTCCCTTCTTAGGATACCAAAGACCGATGCTTGAAGATGAAGCAATGTATTTAATAATCCGTTTCGCAGCACTGAGATGAGATTCTCTAGAGTCGATTGAAACCTAGCACGGATGCACACACTCAACAAAATGTCGAGTCTAGAGGCGTAAGATAAAGAAGTGAACCGATGATACTCCTATACAGCTTTTGATCAACTTTCTTCCCTTCTTCATCTTTGTCTATCTTCAAAGAACTTGACATTGGTATGTCGGTCTTTTTGCACTTTTCCAGTCCAAATCTTTTGATAAGATCATTAGCATATTTTTCTTGATGAATGAAAGTTCCTTCCTTCAATTGTTTTACTTGAAGTCCAAGAAAGAAGGTTAACTCTCCCATCATACTCATTTCAAACTCATCAAGTAAAAAGCTTTTGTTTTCCTTTTTAATAAATAGAGTAGTATCTACTTTACCTTTGACAAAACCATCCTGTATTAAAAACTTACTTAGTCTGTCGTACCATGCTCGAGGTGCTTGCTTTAAACCATACAAAGCCTTTTTCAGTCTGAAGACTGAGTCTGGTTTCTTTGGGTCTTCAAACCCTGGTGGTTGTTCCACATAAACTTCCTCATGGATAAATCCATTTAGGAAGGCACTTTTGACGTCCATTTGGAATAACCTGAAATTTTTATAACAAGCAAAAGCAAGCAATAATCGAATAGCTTCTAACCTTGCTACTGGTGCATAGGTCTCATCATAATCTATCCCCTCTTCTTGCGTATATCCTTTGGCCACGAGTCTTGCTTTGTTTCTTACGACTTTTCCTTTCTCGTTCATCTTGTTCCTGAAAACCCATTTAGCTCCAATAACAGATTTACCTTTTGGTTTATGAGTCAATTCCCGGACATCATTGATCTTGAATTGCCGAGCTCTTCTTGCATAGCTTCAATCCATCTTTCATCGATAAAGCTTCTTCTATGCTTTTGGGTTCTATTTCATAAACAAGTGCCACAGCACTAGACTCTTCACGCTTTTTGGATCCTAAGTGCGAATTCCTTCATTAATTTCGCCAATAATGAGATCTTTGGGATGTGGACTTATGCTTCCGATTCTTTGGTTGATTTGTACGATTGATGATCTCTTTCTTTACTTGAATCTTCACGAACAACTTGATGCTGGTCTTCCAGTCCGAGATGCTTCTTGAGTTGTAAGCTTTGGAGAGTCGAAGCGAGTTCGGACTCTTCATGTTGAGTTTGACTGGATTCATTTTGCATTGAATCTTGAAATTTGACATTCATTGATTCCTCCACTGATTGACTCTTCTTGTTATAGACTCTGTAGGCTTTGCTTGATGTAGAATATCCAAGGAAGATGCCTTCATATGATGTTTCTTCAAACTTACCAACTCGATCTTTTGCATTTTCAATATAAAGCATTTGCAACCGAACACATGAAAGTACGAAACAATAGGCTTCTTACCTTTGAATAACTCATAAGGGGTTTTCTCTAAAATAGGTCTTAAAAGACTCTATTTATGATATAGCATGCTGTTGAAATAGCTTCGGCCCAAAATTGTGAAGAAATCTTACTTTCAATTAAAAGAGTTCTAGCCATTTCTTGAAGAGATCTATTCTTTCTTTCCACAACTCCATTTTGCTGAGGAGTGTATGGAGAGGAGAAAATATGCTTGAAGCCAGATTTATCACAAAATTTTGTGAAATCTTGATTTTCAAATTCACCTCCATGGTCTGTTCTTATACTTGAAATAACATATCATTTTTCATTTTGAACCTTTTTAGCAAAATTTTCAAAATACGAGAAGGTTTCAGACTTACTTGCAAGGAAATATACCCAAGTAAATCGGGAGTAATCGTCCACAATTACTAGGCAATATTTCTTACCTCCAATGCTCTGGGTTCTAGTTGGTCCGAAGAGATCCATATGCAGCAACTGCAGTACATGATTAGTAGAGACATGATTTATTGGCTTAAATGAATTTCTTACCTGCTTTCCCAATATACGTGGAGTGCATAGATCATACTTTTGGTATGATAAATTGGGTAGACCACGAACAAGCTGCTTTAATGAGATTTTGGCTAATCGCTTCATATTGATGTGGCCAAGCTTTACGTGCCACAAGCTTGCTTCGTCTTGGATTGAAATTAAACATTGCGATTCATCCGGTTTCACATCCAGAAGATAGATATTTCCATGCCTTCGACCCATGAAAGGCGAGTAGAGTCTTTCTTTGGTTCCTGAACATATTCCTTCTTGAAAGAAGATCTTAAAACCAGTATCACATAGTTGGCGATCTTTGAGAAGATTGTAATTGAGTTCTTCTACTAGGAAACATTACTTATTGTGAGATTTCCAATTTTCACAGTTCCAAATCCCACAATCCTTCCTTTACTGTTTCCTCCAAATGAGACTTTTCCACCGTTTACTTGAACGAGCTTTACAAAGCAATTTGAGTCTCCTGTCATATGTCTTGAGCATCCACTGTCCAGATACCACTTTACCTTTTCTTTGATGGAGACCTGCATTTAAAAGAGAGTCTCAAGCTTTCTTTGGTACCCATATTTTCTTGGGTCCATTGATGTTAGTAAGATAAACAGTATTAGCCCATGTTTTCTTAACTGGTTTCCAAACCATAGGACGCTCTTTTTCAAAGTGATCCGGGCTATTGCACTTTGAACACCTGAGAGCATTTTGACCTACAGACTTTACAAAAACCTTCTTGAAATGATTTTTGTAGGCCTCTCTTGAGGGTCTTTGCTTAATTCTTTCTTTTACTTTAGGAAAATCAATCAAGGGAATAGTTTCCGAGTCATACCTAAACCAGACTTATTGAAATAAGGTCTTTGAGCTGAAAGAATTTTTTCAAGTTTCTCGGACCCTACTGAAAATTTCTTTGAAATATTTGATGAGTCAATTTTATAAAGTGCATTTTCTTTCAAAAGGTTTTCTTCACTTTCTTTAAGAGTAGAAACATTCATGTCTAAACATTTAACTCTTTCTTCCAACACATTTTCCTGTTGTTTTAGAACATCGTTTTCCTTTTAAGTTCGGAAATCCTTTTAAGAGAAGTCTTAAGACTAAAACACAGCTCATCAATATACTTAGAAACCTTGACAGGAATTTTAAAATTACTTACCTCAAATTCATTGTGCGAGTCGATTCGAGTTTGAGTCTCGAGTACGATTGCGCCATCGACACAAATTGGCATATTCATAATCACTTTCTTCACACTCTGTATCACTCCGTGGTTTCGGCTTTGAGAGCCTTTCGAGACTTTTCAGCTTTTCCTTTCTTCTTCTTTAGAAGAGGGCAGTTGGGTCCGATGTCTCCTTTTTCTTACATTCAAAGCAAACTATATCTTTGTTTGATTCATCATCAACAGACTTGGTCTATTGTCTTTGAAAGCTTTGTTTCTTTGAGTTGAATCTTCTTCATTTTCTATTCAGTTTTTGAATCTTCTTATCATGAGAGCAAGCTCCTCATCGTCCATATCATCTTGAGAATCGTAACATCGAATCATCATTTGATTTTAATGCAATGGATTTCTTACCTTTTGGATCTTCGTCTTCGTTAATTCGTTCCACTTCATAAGACTGAATAGTTCCAACCAGCTCATCGACAGATAGTGGCATGATTCTTTGCGTCTCTCTTATTGAAGTCTTTATGTGATTCCAATCCTTGGAGAGTCCACACAGTAGCTTGTTTACCTTCATGGGATCAGAAATTGGTTGTCCTTAATTTTCAAGACCATTTACAATTTCTGTAAAACGGCTAAACATGTCAGTTATAGATTCTCCAGGTCTCATTTTGAAGGCTTCATATTGACCGAGAAGGATGTTGATTTTGGTCTCTTTTACTCGATCAGTTCCTTCATAGGTGATATGTAACCTGTCCCAGACTTCTTTTGCTGTAACACAAGAAGATATTATGTTATATTCAGTAGGTGACAATGCATAATATAAAGAATATATAGCTTTTGCATCAAGATTTTGTCTCTTGATTATCTCTTCCTGAGACATTCCGCTGGTCTCAACAGTTTCTTTTCCTCTTTCTGAGACGGATGCAACTTTAGGAGTGATTCCTTTTTCTACAACGTTCCATTCCAGAGGATCATTTGATCGAAGAAATGCTTTCATTTTGTTTTTCCAAATGTTGTAGTCCTTTCCATCAAAGTAAGGAGGTCTGGTATTGCTTTGACCTTCCACCAGCCCTGGAGCTAGCATACTAGCCATGGATCTTTTACTCAAGTAAAACACTTCAAATAAAGTGAGTACACGAGCTCGATACCAATTGATATGGCTAGTATAAGTACCTAGAGGGGGTGAATAGGTATAACGAGTAATTTCTAATGATAATCGCACAATACTAGATAGTTGATAGAAATGAGACAATTTTTCCTCGTTAATAAACAAACAACGATCAAAGTAAGGGCGAGAGTAGGGAAGAGAAAATTGAACACGAGATTTATAGTGGTTCGGCTTATTTCAAGCCTACGTCCACTCTTTTCGCACCGACAGCCCATTGGCTGGATTCCACTATGAACAAAGAGATATTACAGTATTGTTCTTCCTTGATCTCTTGGTGTAGAAGATCTACCACACTCTCTCAAGGTATCACTAAGTATAAACTCTCTTTGTGTGTACAGTTTCGCTCAATATGAATCGACTAATAATCAAGGAGCTTCAAACTCTGGAATTTCTCTATCGAGCACACTATAGAATAACTGGAACGTCTTCTTTTTATACTCCTTTATGCCATCATACCCGTTGGCACTTACCAAAGGAATTCTTCCAATCTTCCCGTTGGACAGAATCAATTAAGAAGGTCATTCGAGCTATTAAAGGAACATGTCAATAGCCCATCAATCATGTTCGCCCATACAATCAGGATCTTGGTTTCCAAGAATAGAACCTTCCAAGAATATTTCGTCAATCATCGGATCTTCAAACGATCTTGATTTCGAATAAATAATCCGTTATATCAAATCCAGCCAAGAGATCTTCTCCAGTCGATAAGACCAAATCCTTAACCAAACACTTTAGCTCTGGATCGCCTTCGTCGCTAGATTAGAAACTGTCAATGAGAATAGTCTTGAGTCTTGTGTCTTAAAGAGTCCGGTGATCGAAAGTCTTGGACTCAAAGTACAAGGGTCACGACTTCCAGGACTAGACTGATAGAAACGTTTTGTCGCTTCAAAACACTCTAGAGAGATTTCTCCAACACTAATATCACTAATCTTTATAAATGAACCCTTAGTTGATAAGGAGGTGTCTTGAGACAATCGAAATCCATGAACAATTTTCAAAAGCTGATCCCGAGGCAATTGATTAACGTTTGAATGAATGTCACTAATTGTTCGCTTTGCTTGAGTGCATGCTATGAATAATATGTGGATGAATAAATGAATGATGAAAACCGACAACCATGGAGATCGTGGCCGAAGGCGGTGCTCAAGGAAGGTGATGGCCAAATGAAGCTGACGATGGTGATAGACCAATGTTTATGCCGGGTTTTTACACTTTTTAATGGCTTTAGTCTAGTTTAGTTTAAATTAGCTAATTAGTGAATTTATGTTCTAATTATTTTAGGTCTTTCAAACCAATTAGACTTAGCCTCACTGCCAATGGAATGGTTTGAATATCTTAGTATAGCTAGTCATCATAAAATGATTAGATTTCGACTCACCATATATAGGATTAGTTCTGAATAACAAGTTATGAGGGATCATGTCTCAAGAATCAATAACAATTCTATATATATCCTTTGCCTGACTCACATTGAGTTTTTCTTTTCCAGCATTTACTAAAATTCTTTTCAGTTACTTTGGTGTTTGCTTACCGCACCACCTTTCAATAGATTGTTTGTTAATTTCCTTTCTATATCAATTGGAACTAGTTTAGGAACATAATGAACCCTACAAAAACATTTGCACACTCATTTAGCGGATTGATACCTTTAGAATCATAGTTGATAAAATTAAGATTATATGACCACTTAGATAACACACTTTTGAGTTAGAGGTATCGAAATGGCATTAATAGATATATTAACGTAAACAAGTCTCTAAACTTATAAACTCTAGTTGCATGGGAATTGAAACGACACTCCTGCGTCTCGTTTGGTGTCTAGCTAACCCCAAATGGTTAGTGGCAACTCCTAGAATATACTTAGGGTGTTAAGGAACCAAAAAATGAAAATCCAACATTACATGAAGTATGGCTTGGGAGAGCCCAGGCTATTAATTGATGGACTGTTTGGATCCTTGGAACCATCTTTTCAATGAACCATTTGGATTGTCTTTCGAGCGATACCTCTAAACCATTCCAAAAACTTGAGAGCCTTTGTGAGGGTCACAATAAGGTTTTGGACTAAACTGGCATAATTAAAATGTTTATGACTGAATTGATAAATTATCTAAAGGTTTAAGATTAATTCAATACAATTGAAAGATTTAGGTAATTTGCTATCGTATAATATGTTTATGACTTCTTGGACAATTTTCCCACCTTTGATTACGCATTAATTTAATTTAAACAGAAAGCCTTGTTCCCTAATAAAATGTGCTTTATAATGTTTTTAATAGATTTCTCTTGTAATATCATTTTCATTGAAAGCAACCTACGACTTTCCATTTCTTGGGTTAACCATCATGCATAACCAAATAAATTTTCTTGGCAGAAGTTTTTCCTTTTCTTTGGTCAAGGATATAGACTAGCCCAGATAAGACCGCGATGACTAATGGAAGCGAACGTGGTCGGTCCGAAACATGGTCAGGTTCGTTAGTACCGGTTCGGTGGTCCATGCAGATGAGGTAGAGGTGAAAACGAGATTTCAGAGCTAGAAATTCGCGTGAAGCATGAAAACGACGTTGTCGATCAATTATTTCTGGCCATGCCAAATGCTCAAACTATGAGCCATAACTCATCATCCTGTTAATTATTTCCTTCTCATAATTTACTGCATTGGTTCTCATGGCGATGCCTCTATTGGGAAAAAATAGTTAATTTCATGGTGTATTGTAATTATGATACATGCAATAAAATAAAATTAAAAAAACCAGCGCATAACGTGATATATTATTTCGAATTTACCAATGGTCAATGCTTCATCAATTAAAAGCTGTTGACGCCTATTTTGGTACAATAGACTTTGATACATTTGCAGACGAAGACCTAGCTGCAATTTTGGTCCTCTTGTATTGTAGCTGTTGGAAGTTTGTTTGTAAAATAAACTAAGTGTATGTTTTCTTGTCCCACATAGGAAAAGTGGGAGGAAGTGGGTCAATTAATAAGTGTGGGGTTTCTTTTGTATACCTAAAAAAATGATTGGGTGTGGGCTAGACCCCAGCGTGTGCACAATTATTTGGCTTACTTAGCACTTTGCGCGCCAGCGATTTAATTAGCATTAATCCCTTTGTTATTTTATTTTTTTCTTTTGTACGGTTATCTTATTAATTTTAATTAATTCAAAGGTTGTTTTGTTTATTGAGAATTTTCGAAAATTTAAAAAAATTAAAAATTTCATTTATTAAATAATAATAATAATAATAATAATAATAATAATAATAATAATATTATTATTATTATTATTATTATTATTATTATTATTATTATTATTATTATTATTATTTATTCCGAATTTTTTGTTTGTGTTTTCAAGACAACCTTTAGAAAGATACTCGTTTAGTTTGCAACTTTTCTCGAAGGGTTGCATTTGTTCATTTTTTCAACTTTTTATGAATGGACGTATTTGTTCATTTGGGCAATTTTCTAAATGATATGTTTGTTCATTTTCGCAATTTTTCACAAAGAGTTGCCTATATTTTTAGACTGTTTTATATATATACATGTCAGTTTTCAGAAGAACCGCGCGTGATCATTTTTATCTTTTTGAGCCTTCTTTTTGAAAAAAAAAAAAAAAAAAAACTACAGCAATATTTTCAGTTGTTTCCTAGAGAGACCCTAGAGAATACTAGAATTGCTATCTAGTATTCTCATTTGAAACTTTGTTGTATCCTGGAGGAAATTTGCTGGTGATCTTTTCCAACATTGTGGGGCAAATAGATCCTTAAAGAAAATGATATCACGCCTCAAAGTCCGATATAATTACTCTAAAGATTCGACTTTATTGTTCAACCAAATTCGAAGCCATATTTTACCAACAGTAGCCATGACTAAATCAGCTGTATACTAAAGAAAATTCAAAATGAGAGTGATGCGTGGGCAAACAAGCGCCACACGGGATATGTGTTCCTACCTATCCTCTTAGTATTTTTGATAAAAATAAAAAAACTAATTTTCAACGACTTATCATTTGAATATGAGTTAGTCTCTAATATTTTATGGGATAGCAACCAACAATTCTAAAAGTTTAAGCTATTAGTTTAAGGCATGATTTAGTATTTAGATATTTTAATACTCACTCTCAAGTGTAGGTTGAATTTGGTTTAAAATTAAGTGTAGAAATATGTAATAAGGAAAGCAAATAAAAAGCCTGAAAAGAAATGAATTCAACATTTGATACCCCATCTAAAACTTTTATGAAATTACAATTAATTATTTTGAAAGTTTAAGCTGCTATATGAAAGCGTAATTTAATATTTAATTATTTTAACACAAACTTTATAACAATAAAAAGTAGGCAAATAAAAATCAATATACAAAATTGCTAATACTAATGAAAAATACTAGGCTCATAGCCATCAAGATGGTGTCAAATCATTGCATTAGGGGTGAGCACGGTTCCCGATTCTAGGAAGACAGGTTCTGGTTCTCAATTCTATTCTTTTCGGAACCGGTGGTTCCCGATTCCAGTAGGAATTTGGAATCAGAATTGGGACCCTAAGCAATAAGCATAGAAAGAAACCCTATTTTTTTCTTCCATTTTTAGTCTTCTTTGTAAATGCTAGTACGAGCACCTAGGGGGGCGAATAGGTGCAAAAGTAAATTTTTGTAGAGTATAGTATAAAACTTTACTTTTAACCTGAGTCTGTTTAACATTAGACTTTGAAAAGAATATGAGACTCTAACAATTAAATAAAGTTACAAGTAAAGTAAATGAGTTTAGGGAAGAGAATAAGAATACAAGGTTTATAGTGGTTCGGCTTAATCCAAGCCTACGTCCACTCTTCCGCACTGACAGCTCATCGGCTGAATTTTACTATGAATCAAAAGAGTCGTTACAGTATCATGTCCTTGATTCCACAGTGTAAAGACTCTGTTACACTTCCTCAAGGCCTCACAAAACTATAAACTCTCTTTTGAGTACAAGTTTACGCTCAATAATTGAATTGACAAATAACAAGAAACTTCAGACTTTGGAATTTCTCTATTGCGTACACACTCAAATAACTAGAGTGTCTTCCTTATATACTCCTTTACGCCTTCATAATTGTTGGCACATTCCAAAGCAGATTCTTCCAATCTACCTGTTGGACATAATCAATTAAGGAGATCTCGAGTTATTTATGGAATATGACGATAGCCCACCAATCCTACTCGCCCATACAATCAGGATCTAGGTTTCCATAAGTAAAACATTCCAAGTATGTTTCACCATTCAACGGATCCAAATTACCCGAATTAACTTCAAGACGAATAATAGATTCCGAGATGCTATCTCCAGCCGTGAGATCTTCTTTAGTCGATTGAATCAAATCATTATCAATTCTAGATAAATCTTCTTTGTCGGTCTAGAGACTGTCAATGAGGGTAGACTTTGATTCTTGAGTCTGGCGGTTCGGTGGTCTTTAGACTTTGACTAAAGAGTCTGCAAATCTTCAGACTAGATTGATGGAAACGTTTTGTCAGCTTCAAAACAAATAAGGAAGTTTTCTCCAACATTCTTCACTTTCCATTTTCTTTAAATTTCCTCTTTGCAACTCTCCATGCCCCCGACAACCCCACGCTACTCACCACCCTCTATGTCCTCCCTGCTCACCGCCCTCGAAGCTGCCGTCACGACCCATGATGTCGTCGTCGACACTGCCACTGCTTCGTTTGATAACATTAAAGACTCTCGCTGTCGCGTGTGCCGCCTACCAATGATGATCTGCTATCAGGCTACCACTGCGATGCTTTTGTTGTTCCACCGTCACTGTTTTTCTGTCGATGACGCGGCTGCTGTGTAGACTTCGACAATGAACAACCCGCATGTCAATGAGCCGTCGCATCTTAGCCTCTCAAGTTGAGCTTGCTCAACTCAACCATTGATTCGAACCGAGTTTAGTTCATCTGAATCATTCACTCACTCACTCCTCTCTCTCTCTCTCTCTCTCTCTCTCTCTCTCTCTCTCTCTCTCTCTCTCTCTCTCTCTCTCTCTCTCTCTCTCTCCGATTTTGCAGAAAGTCGCCGCCGGAGAAGTGAACTGGAGAATGGTCTCTCTCTAGGAGCAGAAGGTGTCATCCATCCTAAACCTAGGTTCGTTTGCTCTGTCATCTTCGCTCCTCTCTATGCTTGTATCTCTTCAATTGATTGAGGCTAGGATTCGAAGCAGGGTTTCAAATCACATCCTCTACTGTACTTTCGTTCTAGGACGATTCAATTGCTATAATGTTTGCTTGATTCCATTCAGTAGGTGCTTTATCCGATGAGTTTAATAGATCTTCCCACGATAATTTTTATCTTTCCCAGATCTCTTTGTGGAGTGGTTGTTGTGCTCGAAAAGGATTCATGAAATTTTGATTTCAGGCGTAGTTCAGTTCTTATGTTGAGTATTGAGAATCGACCAAATTTTTGGGGTCGCCCTCATCTTTTTTTTTAGTTCAAAGTCACTATTTTAGTGCCTTTTGCTTGTATGAAAGCTTTTCACTCGGTGAGTGACTTTGAAAATGTGAGCAGATCAAAGGCACTTTGATTTGCTCACGTTTTAAGGGGGTAAATTTACTCTCTCTCGGAAAGCTGAGATCCCAAAGTCTATTCAGCGATTTTGATTTTGTGCTATAACCGTCCAAGGGATGTTAGGAGATATTTCTTTTAGTGTTTTGTATGTGTCTATGTGTGTGCCTTTTGGTATGAATAGAAGGGCTAAGTTTAGTTGCCACTCATTAGGTGATGCCCTTGTGGTGTTGGCCATGGCGGACGAGGAGGAGCCGAGGTTGTTTGCCATGGATGAGGCCCTACGATGAGCCAGAAAAGTCGAGAATGGGGGAACTTGTGGGGGCAAAAGGGGTGGGAGAGGGATGTCGGCTTACAACAATAACGGCCACAGGTACTAGTAATGGTTCAACAATGGTGCCAAGTGAGTGATGACGTGGCTTTTGGTGCCGGAGGCTAACTCGGGTAGGTGGCATGTGAAGTTTTTAGAGGGAGGAGAAAGAAAATGAGGTTTTAAGCTTAAAGTTGGGTTTTTTTTTCTTGTTGTGACAAATTATATCATGTGATGGGGTGTGCATGTCCTCACTCAAAAGCACCAATTAGTGGATGTCACTTAGCGGGCAGCTACTAATTCGAGCCCTAAATAGAATTTTTTTGCAATGGATGTGAGCTTTGACACATAGCATGTATTATATACTAACGGTTACATAATTTATCAATGTAGGTTTTTTAACGTGTTAATTGTGAGTTGGTATGGATAGGCTATTGGAGTTTGGAAGGAAGGCTCTATTTTATGTGAGGGTTCTCTCTGGATATGAAGAGCGGAGGATAAGATCTTTCAGACTGTAGCTCGAGAAGTGCCTTCAACAGGTTCTTTGCCTCTTGGTTACTATTGATTATCTGCTTGCTCCTAGTTCAACATAAGAAGTTATTTGATTTTAGTTTCCTGGAAATAAACTTTGAAAAATATCTCCTTTAGATTTTATTACTAGTATTGGAGAAAGACGTTGGCTGTTCCAATCAATAATGAAGACCAATATATTTGCATATAATATCAATGGATATTTGATTCATTTGTAGAATGGAACTATCCTTCGCTCTTGGAAAAAAGAAAAAAGAACCTGTAAAAACCTGGAACTGACCTGAAACCTACGATAGGGTAGGTTCTAGGTTTCAAATTTTTACGGGTAGATTTTAGGTTCCAAAAATGAACTACTTGTACTCGAGGGCACGTTCCGGGTTTCCACTGGGAACCTATAAGAAACTTGAAACTGCCCAACCCTATTTTATATCAAGAGCTCTTGATATCAATATATTGCGTGCATGCATATCTTCCTCACACTTCTCTCTAGGACAATCTCTAGTCTTATTGTTATTCACGATAAAATTTATCTCAGCTAGCCACCACCTTTTGTGTTTACTCGAAATACTTCTTTTAGAGGCTCTATCCACTTAGAACATTCTAAGGTTGTGTTTGGAAATGGCCTTGGGAAGGGACTTTGGACAACCAAGGCCCTTTGGACCAAATATCAAGTGTTTGGGAAAAATTTTGTAATCCTCATTAGAGAAAAGTTGGCTTTTTGAAAGCCGAAGCCCAATGTAGTTCTTAAAGTGCCTTGGACTTTCAACTTTCTTGGCATGCAAGAAGGCTAGGGTTACTAAAAGATTTTCGGCCATCTTCTTCACCGTTGAGGTCAGTTGGCATGTTATGTGAGGCTATGAGAGGCCGACAACAAGCTAGATAGAGGCTGGCGTGGTTGCAGCAGCCTAGGTGACCATTGTCAAGGGGTTGCACGACCTTCACACCATCTAGGTCATAGTGACCACAGCGAGGGGCTGTGGATCTAAGTTGTTGCAACCTCGATCGGGGTTAAGCAACTTAGCCATAAGGTCACGCGACTCTTGCCGACGATCGCCCGACCCCAACGGCCTTTGTCGAGGTTGTGCAATCTCAAGCGAGGGTCTCGCGACCTTTGCGTGTCGTGGTGACCTCAATGAGGGGTCGCGGATTTGGGTTGCCGCAACCTCAATTGAAGTCGAGAAACTCGGGCATAGGGTCATGTGACCCTTGTCGGTTGTCGCCCAACCCCAATGGCCTTCACCGAGGTCGCGTGACCTTAGGCAAGGGTCTCGCCTGGGTCACGGGATCCTTGTCGAGGGTTGCTCGACCCCAAGCAACCCTCATTGATGGTTATCGGGGATCGCCTAAGTTCTTGCAACCTCAAACAATGGCCATCAACGACAGATTTGGATCGTTGGCGACCACTTGCCTTTGCTGACCAATTATTATTTTTTTAATAACAAAAGTCCTTCATAAATATAATTCTTCAAAACATTATTTTGTTGAAAGGTAATTCACAATGGACTTTTATGTTATAATTTACTAAACACGATTTATATTTTGGAAAATTTCTTTAACTTAACTCCGTTCGTTTCGCGGAAAATAATTTATAGGAAAATGTTTTCCGGATTTTCCAACGTTTGTTTCACGGAAAATGAATTCATTGGGGAAATTTTTTTCCATGAAAGGAAAAAAGTCTTCTATATTAAGGGAAAATGTTTTCCACTTTTGAAAAGTGGAAAACATTTTCCTTACTTGATCTCTCTTATCTCACACCTCTAAAAATTCTCACTTCCTCCTCCTCTTTCTTTTTCTTTTTTTTTTCGAATTATTTTTAATTTTCTTTTTCCTTTTTAATTTGAATTATTTTCAATTTCCTTTTTCTTTTCTATTTTTTTATTTTTTTTATTTTTTGTTTTCTTTTTCTTTTCTTTGTTTCCCATCTTCTTCTTTCTTAGCTAGTCGTTGGCTGTTGCTAGGCAAACCTCGAGCTCGTCGATCTCAAGCTCATGCTCTACACTCTTGCTTATCCTTTTCTTTATTTATTTTACCATGCAGCTGTACATTGCTCAAGCAAAAGGCTCTACATGCTCTGCTTTTTTTATTTTTTATTTATTAAAACACAAAAGACACAGGGAGAGAACAGGCCACTCAACTGGAAGATTCTCATGAGAGTTGTACATACTTTACTTCTTTTCTCTTTTGCTTTTTAGAGTAGATGAGCGTTTGGCGACAATGATGAAACAAAGATATGAAGTAAGTTTGCCTGGTAAATGCAAGTTCATATTTGATGGATTTATAGGTCGGTAAGTGATGCATGCCTAAGTGGTGAAGTTTTAAAAAATATTTTCCCTACTGAATACTGGAAAATATTTTATGAAATATTTTCAGGTTTTAGCCGAACACCAGAAAATATTGTCATTTTCAGGAAAATATTTTCCGGAAATGACCAATTTTCCACGAAACGAATGGACCCTTAAAGTTCTTTGTATTTTTCCAAAAACTTTCTTCAAAGGTTCAATCAAACGCACCTGAAAGGGACACAAAAGCCTAGATTTATTTATTTTTTCCTTGTTTTTTTTTTAGTGACGTGTGGGGTGACCAACCTTTCAGAAGCATAGCTATTTCCTCTGTGCAAGCTGAAAAAAGTAATATTATCAAAAGGCAGCAACCCACGTAACGAAAATAAATAAATTTAGTAATTTAGACAGCTTATATAACAAGATATATATGTGACTAATATCACCTTTCCACAAAACATTAACTATATATAAATGGACATGCCTATTCACATTACATTATTAAGGTGGGGTAAATTTGGCCACAAGTCCATGATAAAATGTCCTTTTTAATGTTTTTAATAGATTTCTGTGGAAATTGTTAGGGAAATCCCTTATGATGTTTTGAAGATGACAAAATAAATCAAAGGCTACTAACATGTTTAATGGTTAAGTAATAGACCATGCAGATAATAGAACATGTAAAGGATATTGTCAAAGTGTGAAGACGACCGGAAGACCGAACGTAACATATGCCCAAAGTATATTCTGAAGATTTCCAGACTTCTATGTCAAAGTCGAAGCTCGAGACTCAAGACTCAAAGTCTGAAGATTGCCAGACTCAAGACTCAAAATCAAGACTGCGCGACTTTAGTGTCAAAGTCTGTTCTACATCAAGTCTGTCAACTCGACTAATTCCCGGGCATGAACGTGAATACTGAACCAGAAAACAGATTCTATGCTGAAGCTGAACCAGAAGATAGACTCTATGCTGAAGCTGAACTGGGTACAGACCTTAAAGCTAAATCTGTTCAGAAGCAGATATGTTCAGACCCAGATTGTAAAGTCTACAGACTCAGATTGTAAAGTCTATGGCTATCAGACTTTACATCCAGATTGACGAACGTAATTCAAGCACAATCATATAACGGCTAGTGATCGGTTTGGATTCCACATCAAGATTGATTTGATTGATTCAATCTAATTGATTGACGATTGGATCTTGAAGATAAGAACTTTCTATACGAAGAAGCTTTACTTATGGAAACCAAGATTTCGTTTGTATGGGCGATCGGAATCAATTTGGGATTCTACATTTGTCACTCAATGGCTACTAAATCTTCTAGATACAGAGCTGTCCAATGGGTATATTGGAAGACGATTCTCCGGGATACTGTCCAACGGGTAGTTTGGAAGTGGAAGAGTATTTAAGGAGATGAAGGACCGATGAGCAAGTAAGAGACGGAGCGTAGAATTTATAATTCCAAAGTCTGAGCGACTTTCGATCATATACTTGTCTCTTGAGAGCTTAAACGTTTGTAATCGTGACAGAAATACTAAAAGAGTGACTTAGTGAGATAGTGTGATCTACTACTAAGTGTTTGCACTCGAAGTTGTAATCTCTTGTTGATTGCATAGTGGAATCCAGCCAAGAAGGCTGTCAGAGAGGGAGAGTGGACGTAGGCTTGGATTAAGCCGAACCACTATAAATCTTGTGTTCTTATTCTCTTCCCTAACTCCTTTATTTTTGTTCATACTAGCACTCTCAGAAATATCATTTTCATTTAGAAGCAACGTATTGACTTATAAATTCCCTGGTTAGCCATGCTTAACCAAATAAATTTTCTTATGAGAAGTACCTTTTTTAGAATTATATTAAGTAGCACGGATAGCAAAATTAGCCTTTGGAGTGGACATGTGGCAAGCGAAGGTGGTCGGTCTAAACCATGGTGAGCTTTGTAGATATTGACGGCTTGCTCAGAGATGTTGCAAATGATATAGAGGCAGAAATAAAAGTTCGAAGTAAGTTCTTGTCAACCATGGAAACATCTTCCTCCTACAAATTATTCTTCCTTCTTATAATTTACCATATGATTTTTCATGGCTAATGTATATAGCAGGAAAAAATAAGAAGTTAATTTCACGGTGTATTGTAGCAATCACACATGTAAACTAATTAGCACGAAAGACGATATATTGTATCAAGTTTATCAATGGTCAATATTCATCAGTCAAAAGCCGTCTACTGACAATTATTTTGGTACTTGGACTTTGATACAATTGCGGACGAAGACCTAGCTGCAAGTCTTGGCCTTCTTGTATTGTAGCCATGACTCGGTCATATAACTTTTGGGTCTAACCTTTCTAACATGAGTGCTTCATTATGAACTCTCTTGCTCCTTGTGGCTGATGTAATTCTGTGATAGAGAATGTCCATCTTGGACACGGCTGGATCGTACAAGTTAAGCTGTGACCAAACAATTCACGATTACACCAGAGACACTGGGAGGATTGAGCCGGTCGTACTGCCATAACTTTATAGTATGTATTGCACTGCTAAAGTGAAGATATTAATTGCCTTCTTGCATGACTTGATAGGAGAATAAAGGGGTTGGTGAGACACAGAGAGACTGGTTAATTTGTAAACCTATCTCCTCATAGTACTGTAAATTGTTGAATTACAAATACAATGAGGAGTCAGTACGATTTAATTCCCATATTGCTGAAGCCTGACAATTACATTACATCTTCACAATGCTGAGGAATTCCTGTCGTTAAAACTACCTTTGTCAAGCATTCGAACTGAATTTATTCCTGTAGCGTTCGTTATCAAATCCATTAACAATCTAATGACGATTGGCTGCAATGATTATCTCTCAGATATAAACAAATAGAAGGATTCCATTTGTAAAAGAACAAAAAGAGAGAGAGCTGATTGCAGAGACACTCCTTAACTAAAGTGTCAATTGCAATATCACCCCCACTGTTCTCTTAAATTCGCATTTAAGCCTCGACCTTTTGATGATAGCTTATTGTGCCATAAATTCGCTTTATCCCTCTTTAACCGGAAAAGTATAAAAAAAGTTATAAACCTATTGTATTGGTATCAATACAGTCTTAAATTTTTTAATTAGATAACATTAACTTTAAACCTTTTCATATTGATATTAATTTAGTTCATAGGGCCTATTTAGGCCGGAAATTACTGAAGTAGATATCGACAATCCTACGTGATACAATCGGTATTGATGTAGATGATTTTTTTTAGTTTTGAAATATTTTTCAGAATTTTTTAATTATTTTTTTTTTTTTTCTCTTCTCTTTTCTTTCCTTCTTTTTTTTTTTTTTTCCTTTTTCTGTACATTGTGGCCGGTAAGGTCATTGGCCGACCATCATTGGCCATAGATGAGGATCGGCGACCCTCACTTGGTCTGGGCGAAGACCTCTTTGCCCTCACTAACCATAGGCAAGGGCCTCTGTTACCTCATTGGCTAAGGCCCTCACCTAGATCCAAGTGACGGTTGAAACCCTCGCGTGTTGGTCGGTGAGGGCCTCCGTGCCCTCGTCGGCCACAGGCAAGGATGCAAAGGCCCTTGCTTGGATTTAGGCGAGGGCTTCGTGCCCTCCTGCACCATGAGCGAGGGCATCGGGCCCTTGCCCAAATTTAGGCGAGGGTTGTGATGCCCTCACATGAGGTGCCATGGCCCTTGCTAGCCAAGGCGAGGATTTCGTCCCTTGCTTGGCCCAGACCAACCTATGGTTGATAATGGTTGGCTGGCAGCCTCACTAGGCAAAGGGTGAAGAAAAGAAAAAAGAAAGAAAAGAGGAAAAAATAAGAAAGAAGATTAAAAAATTCTGAAAAAAATATTGAAAATTTCACATTAGCGTTGCTCATGCCACGTAAGACTATCAAAGTCCATGTCAATAATTTCTAGCCTAAATTTGTCAGATTGACTAAATTTGTCCAAATGTGAACAAGTTGAAGACTAAATTGATTCAATCGAAAGGTTTATAATTGAATTGATATCAATGCAATAGGTTTAAGACTTTTTTTGGTACTTTTTCCCTTTTTAACCCAAAATCACTTTATGCTTTCCTCTATTTTTTGTTTTTGTTTTGTTGAATGAGCATTTTTGGGCCTTTTTCCATTAGTGTGAACATGAAACAAATTATATGTGTAAGGTAATAAACCCATGGTAAGCAAAGGTGATCGGTTCAAACCATGGAAATGTTCATTGATACCATTAGTTCGTGCAGTGGTTGTTGCAACTATTATATAGGTAGCAAAGAAACTTTGAAGCTAGAAATTCTTGGGGAAAAATGTCAAAAATGTCATAAACCTATTGTATTTGTGCTAATTTAGTCCTAAACCTTTCATTGGTGCCAATTTGGTCCTAAATATTTCCATTTAGTGCCAATTTAGTCTTACAACTCTTCACTTAGTGCCATTTTAGTGCTTTCTAGTTAATTTTAGCTAGATTTTGTTGACTGAGTGTCGGTCGGCTAACGTGACACGATCGGTGCTAATATTGATAACTTTTAATAATATTTTAATAGTTTATATATTTTTTATATTATATTATATTATTTTTTTTTTTCATTTTCTTTTTCTTTTCCTTTTTTTTTTTCAGCAACGACTGGAGGAAGGAGGACGAGAAGGAAAAAAAGAAAAACGAAAAAGAAAAAATTCAAAAAAATTAAAATATTATTAAAAGTTGTCAATGTCAATACCGGCCGTGCCATGTCAGCTGATTGGTGCATAATCAGCAAAATCCGGCCAAAATTAGTAGGAAAGATTGAATTAACACCAAATCAAAAGATTTAGGACTAAATTGGCACCAATAAAAGGTTTAGAACTAAATTGGTATAACTACAAAAGATTTATGACTTTTTTGACACTTTTCTCGAAATTCTTGCCAACCATGAAAATATTATTCCCAATCCATTGTTTCTAGCCAGGCCAAACGCGGAAAATATGAGCCAAAACTCAAGCCTTATGCTAGATTTTCGTGGCGGATGCCTCTAGCAGGAAAAGAAAATGATTTGTGTAAATGATGTCGTTTTCGAATTTACCCACGATCCATGTGTCATCATTTAAATGCTGTTTATTGACATTGATGGTAGTACATAGACTTGGATGCATATGCGGACGAAGAAAATTCAAGTTGAGACCAGTGTGCCGTGTTGACTTGGATACATATGTGGACGAAGAAAATTCAAGGTGAGACCAATGTGCGGTATAGGTGAGACCAATGTGCCGTGTTGACTTGGATACATATGTGGTGTAAAATTCACCGTGAGTCTACTGTGGGGGCGACCAAGCACCACATGGAATCGTGTGTCATTTTTCCTCTTAGAATTTTTAATAAAAGAAGAAACTAATTTTTTTACAATTGTCATTTGTTAAACAAAATTATATGATATGAGAGGTAAATAAGATGTCTTGAAAAATTGAATTTGGGATCTCTTATTTTAAAATCATCTAAAATTTTGTGAAATTACGGTTAATTGCTCTAAAAATTTAAGTAGTTATGTGAATGTGTAATTTAATATTTAAATATTTAACACAATCTTATTGCAGTGCACGAAGGAATATCAGGATGCAAAATAACTTTATTAATGAAATATACTCGACCATAGCTATTAAGACGAAGTAAAATCTTCGTATGAGAGCTGATGCCATAAATATGAGGTGTGCATATGTAGGATCTGCTGGTGGGCCCAAAAAGAATTAAAAAAGATGAAGAGAGAAGTGTTGAAAAGTCAAAAGAAAAAGAGGATAAAGGGAGGGCTTCAGCTTAATGAAAGAGAGATAGAGAGAGAGATATCGGGAGAAACAGAAAGGGGAAATAAGGAAGAAAAAGAGAGGAGAGGAAAGAAGGAAGGCTTCAGCTTTTGCGCGCTTGCGATCTGGATGCCTCGCCAGGCTAGCTCAACTCTATTTTGCAACGTCGGTAAGTGTTGGTGCCCTTCGTTCATTCAATCGAACTAGTTTTCAACTTAGAGCTTAAAATTCGAAATTATTGGAGATTTGTGCGGCGAAATCTGATTTTTGAGTTGTTGAGCTGCGTATTTTTGCAAAAATGATAGTTTAGAATGTTTTGAAGCTATAGCATTTTACGGATTTTTATTTGAGCTTACAGTTTGCCCGGAACGGAATTTTCAAGTTTGGCGCGCGTTCTGGAACTGTAGCGAGCGGTAGCTTTGGCCCTGAATTTTACCCATTTTCAGTGCGATTTTTGGGGCGGCTAAGTTAGAGTTATTGTAGTACATCAAGAGATCTTTCTAAGGACTATAAGATGGCTCAAAATAGAATTTTGTTAAGGAAGTTACGGTGCGACGAAGTTTAGCACGGACTGGGATTAGCAAACAACAATGGTTTTCGCTAGAAGCGAGTTTTTCATTGGTGCATAGGTGTCTTTTTATTGATAAATAGGTGTAGCATAGTCAAGTCATTATTAGAATATTGTTTACTTGGTCTTTCAATATTATTTTTTGGTTAATTATTAGGAATTTGAGTGTGCCGACTCGAGTAGGCATTGTAGTTGGTTTATGGTTTTCCTATATGAATGACATTATCTTTTTTTTTTCTTAAACTCATGTTTTGAAAAACATTATAGTTTATATATGCTATGGATTGATAAATAACATTTTTATTGTATAAAACATGATCGAGTTTTTACTACCATTTTGCTATTTGAAAGATGGAGTTATTCTTTGACTTCAATTTGAATGATTGCTTGGAAATGGTTTGTAAAGCTCTTTATGAAAGAATCTTGAAACGTTTGTGGTTCCTGAAGAATGCTTTGATATTTATATATCAAATGCCTAAGTTATGAGATAATTCTCATTCTAATGGTGGATTATTGGATATTCGTGATTGATGGTTGATGCTTAGTATCTTTGTGAACCCTGAGGGGCGTATGTGTATGCACATACTAGTCCAGAATATTTTTGTGGGTTGAGCTACCGACTAATAATAGATGGGAACCTAACCAAAGGGGAATCTTAGTTGTCTTGTCACAAGTATTATGTGTGACTATGAATAGATATTTGAGCATGAATTGGTCAATGGAGTGGACCATTGACATATGATTCGAGTTTAGTAAATGGAATGGGTCATTGATGTATGGTTTGATGAGATTAATCAATGGAATAGACAATTGATGCATGCTTTTATGAGATTGACCAATGAATTGAATCATTGGTGTTTTGGATAGTTGTTTTATGGATATATTATGTTAAATCAAGTTATGTTTATGTTTTAAATGTACATAGTGATTTCTCGATTCGCTTAAAAGAAATTTGTTACTCACTAAACAGTGGTAGGTCACTCTTCTCATCTATTTATTTTTCAGGTTCTTTGGTTAATAGCTAGTAAAGCGAGAGCGCTATTGATGGGGACTTTTGGAAGTGAACTTTGGATATGGTTGGAAGTTGCGTCTTTCGAGTGGAAGGACGTCTATGTCACCCCGATTCTTGATGGTTTCACATTGTGACAGCATACATATATCTTCCTCACACTTCTCTCTTCAAAAATCTTAACTACTCGATGACAATGGCAAGATCGATTACAACTTTCTCGTCTGCGTTGCTTGCTTCTTTAGCTTCAGCACTAGTTCTTCTGGTTCAAGCCCAACAAAATCCAGGTCTCTCTCTCTCTCTCTCTCGGACGCGTGCACTTCGTACAATCACTTCGTACAATGTTATTACTTGTAACGATCCATGACTTTTGACCTTTTAATGAAACAAAATGATCTCTTCTTTACATTTGTTCTCACTTGATCCGGCGTCAAATCTCTGGTATGCTAGATAGTGTAGTATGGAATTGTGTGAATGATCGAGATTCATCGGACTTGTTCCAATGATTTGACAAAAAAACCACGGTTCCATTTGATTTACTTTTTCTTTTCCCTAAATTTACAAGGTTTTATCAGCATCGATTGTGGAGCAACTCTTGCATACACAGATGCGAGAACTCTTATAACATACGAATCGGATGAAGGACTGATAGACTCTGGGAAGATCATGTAGACATCTAGGATGCTCACATATCAAAATGATCGACAGTTATTGAAGAACATAAGGACTTTCCCTAATGGAACAAGGAATTGTTACACTTTAAGACCAGATCAAGGCAAGAATAGAACCTACTTGATTAGGGCAACATTTTGGTATGGGAACTATGATGGGGAGAATCAGGATCCTTCATTTGATTTATACATTGATATTAATTATTGGGCCACGGTGGACTACTCCTATTATCGTTTCGAGGAAATCATGTATGTGCCCAAGGCAGATGATATACAAGTGTGTCTTGTGAACACCGGCAAGGGAGTGCCCTTCATTTCGGCGTTGGAATTAAGAGCTTTGGATGATGGCATCTATCGATTAGAATCTGGATTCTTGCAACTCCATTGGCGGCACGACATCGGACGAAGCTTGGAGTATGATGATGTCAGGTGATCGATCAATTTTTGAAATACAAATGTATAGTAATCATAGTAAAGTGAAAGATTCAATTTTTTTTTTCTTATCGAATTTTGGCATTTTGCAAACTATTGAAGGCACAGGTAAGCAAAGACACAAAAAAAAAAAAAAAAAAAAAAAGAGGCCAACAAAACTTCATAAGAAAGCATTTAAAGATAATCAATTAAGATAGTTGAAGAAAATGATAATAGACGTCAAAGATTAACAGAAAAATTATTATATGAATAAAAAAAATTGATTAGAGAAACAGAAAAGTCATTATGTCCAAACAAAGAATAAAATAAAATTATATGAAATCTTGCAATTATATGCAAATCGAACCTTGAATTTCACGTATGTATAAAAACGCTTAGGTTACTCAATCATAACAAGATAACTCATTGATGATTTTTTGAAAAAAATCAACGCCTTTGCAAAAACAGTAGTATAGAATCATAATTAGTTTAGCTTGCTAATAAAAATTTATTAAAGTAATACTAATAATATACTAAATTAAAATTTGGAATGAGTATTTAAAAAAAAAAAATTAGACATTCCCAGACAAATGTTGTATTGGCTACTATATGGAGACTTCTTATCTCAATCTTTTTAAATTATTAGCTTTATTTGTAATGCTGGGGATGCCCCAAGCTGTTGTTCTTCATCTGCTCTATAATACTTATATTTCCAACCAAAAATAATTAAAATGCAAAGTATTTGCTATGTAACATTAGTTTTATAATCGAAGTTAATTTGTATATCGAAGTTATTCATATCGAATAGATATAAGATCATGTAATGATTTCGAGTTGGATATCGTTTTCTAATAGAACTCGCCGTCAGATGACGTGGCTGAGGAATACATTTTAAAGGCAATAGATAAATTTTAATCCAAAACTTTACTAATATAATGAAATTATAATTTTTGTTATATGAGGAAATATACTCATTATTGGTAGATTGTCATGCCAGCAAATGTAATTACGTTCCCCACCTACGTACTGCCAGGCATGCATGATTTTAATTTTTCTTACTTGGTAACATACTAATATAATAAAGCGATATTTGCTTAATAAAACTTTTTTTTTTTTGGCTTTAGGGTAATCATATTACATGTATAATCTACTAAATTCAAAAGATTTTTTTTTTCCGGTGAAGAATTTGCATACCAGGTTTGCCGACTACTAGTTTTTGTACTGTATTGCTTCCTCAATCAGTGAACATATGATAAATATATTCTATAAGTTCATATAATCTATGTTTATACTATTTTATGAACTAAAGAATACTTGCTCCTTTTTAAGAGAGCATGGTCCTTTTTATCTTTTCCAAGATTTTGTAAAATTCTTTAAATAGACGAATCTGCAAATAAATAATTTTATTTTATCTCCCACATATTTCGAATATGAAATCTAAATCATTTCTATCTTATAAACAATCTCATACATTTTCTTTCCTTATGTTTGTGATCAATTCCTTTAAATGGTGTCAATAATTTCTTTCCACTAAGAATTAATAATTCTAATATTTCATATGGATGATTTTGCAAAATCTTACAAATGACAATTTTTCTTATGCACGTGATGCATGTGTACTTTTGCTAGTAAATATATGATAACAGCGTCTTCCCTAAAAGGTTGACATGTAAGATTTAAATGGAAGGAGATTGATCATGCTTGGAGTACTTTTCTGGCATTCTCCGCTCATTCTGCTGCCTATGTTATTACTTTTATTGTCCCTCCCTCTTCCTCTCTCCTCTTTATTTCGTTATTCTAATTGTGCCTCTTAGTCAAAGAAGTTTCCTCTTTTAATCTTCACATAATATTCAATATTAGTACACAAGTATTTTTACTAAATAAAGTTACATAATTTACGTGTGCTTGAGACATAGTAAGAACAAATGAAATATAATAGGTCAAAATATCAAGTTGACTACTTCATTAAATAAGTTTCTCAAAATAATTAATGCTATGTTAACATTGGAATCTCTTATCACTAATATGTTAATGCCATATATATATATATATATATATATATTTATGCTTAAATGTTTATATACGTTTTTATTATTATTTATAAATATGTACAACAATCCGCACAAAGTGCATACTATGTCTAGTTTATAATAGAACTCAATGACTACCCATGAAGTGCTCCGTGGACACCTATTAATAATAACGCAACACACGCACTGGTTTTTTTGCTAGTAATATGTTGAATATAGTAGCTTCAATATTTCTGTTGCATATCCATATGAATTGGCATTTGCTAGTCATTTAGTCAATTGCTTAATTGTTTGCTATTAAATTGTTTGTGGAAATTCCTCACACAGGCACCCTATTGATGTTTACGATCGGATTTGGACACCTCAAAACTATAATTTCGGGGTCATAATAAACACCACATCTGCCATTAATGTATCTGACAATAATGATGCAAATAAGTATAAGGTTCCCGGAGAAGTTCTTCGGACTGCTCAAAGAACGAGGAGTGCCAGTTCTCGCTTGGATATACAGTGGCCACCTCCAAAATCTGGAAAGAAATGGATTGTGTACTTTCATTTCGTTGAGATTGAGAGACTGACAAGTGGCCTGAAAAGGGTGGTCACAGTTTCCATGATTGATAATAATTTCACAAAGACGGTGAGCCTTGAATACTTAAAGCCAGTGGTTGTAGTTTCCCCTCAAGTTGAGGGGTTGACCATCACCTTCTCCATTGAGTCGGCAAGTAAGTCTGGAAATCCACCGATCCTCAATGCTGTGGAGTTCTATACCGTCGGTGATCTTCCATTCGTACCCACAGCACAAGATGATGGTACGCTTTTATTCTTCAAATTTTTTTTATTGTCTACATACAAGTTGTATAGTTCCACTCTAACTGACATCAACAATAATTAGACGGATATTCCAATGTTATTAAGTAAGATTTCGGCAGTCCTATGCTAAATATATTAGTCTCACTGTCGGTTGTATTTTATTCGTGAAGTCTGAGGTAATCAACAGATGTGGCTAAGTCTTATTCTGCTATGTGCTTGATTCCCTGCTTTGGCTACTTTTTTTGCTGGAAAGTCTCTTCAAATCGAATCCCTGAAATGTTACAAGTCTTTGAAAAACTGAAAGTCTGTATAACTTATGTGTGATTGCAACCACTTTTCACATCTCTATCCTTCTCTCTAAATTGATTTTTTTTGTGATTTAAACCACAGTGAAAGCGATTACTGACATCAAAGCAACGTATCACATTAAGAGAGAAAGCTGGCAGGGTGATCTGTGCGTACCAATCAATTACATATGGGATGGTCTAAATTGTAGTTATGAAAATCCTCCGAGGATTATATCACTGTGAGTCCCTGGCACTTTCTCAGATAATACTGGCTTTCTTGGTGAAACTTAAGAAAAATTCTCATTCGTTGTGAAAAACCAAAGTTTTTTTGTATCCGCAAGAAAGAACATTTAGGATAAATGCAACCTTCCGAGGGAATCTCAGATAGACTGAGAACTTTGTCATGCTTTTGTCATGTTCTAGGGGGCATGATGGGAACTTTAATGCATTAAAAGAGGGAGCTTTTGACACCGTAAGCCTCACATGATGTTAGAGAGAGTTGATAAACTAATCCCTAAGTCGACACCCATCCCAAAATGTCACCATCTTGATAATATTTTTGGGGGTTGCTCCATCTGTATCGGGTGGGTAATGACAAGTTATATACTCTCATCGATCGTCAATACGTGCTCCTCCTTCTCCGATGTGTAGTTAAGTTGTTTGCGCAACTTCTTTCACCAATAGCCTACTTTTCCAATTTTAGACATAAGTGTTCCGAATGACATCTTCATGAGCAAGTATTAGGTCCTCCAAAAATAATTCTTTAGGTACTCTAGGACCAATCATAACCATAAAATACAGAACAAGGAGGTAGGGAGACCCATGCAAGGAATGAGATGGACGACTGCGAATGGTCTTCTAGTACGTCAACATTTACACCAGGAGAACCTATATTATTTTCGTTTTGAATCATTGATTGCACAGACTTTTCTTTGTTGTACTAAAAAATTCTGCCTTCATAGAGATATCAACGACAAGATTCTCTACTTTGATCTATTTTGGTCAGGAGATTGAGCTCAAGCAATTTGACGGGTGGGATGGTCTCAGCACTTTCACATCTATCAAGATTGGAATACTTGTAAGTGTCAACATGATTGAATTAGTTGTGTCTGCACGTCACGCTCGATTAAGCACCCCCTGGGATCAACTCATGATTGACTGACTAAGGTTGTGCTTTAGGAGACATAGACTGTTAATGTGTGGAAACATCCTGCTTTTGGCTGTGAAGCTGGTCAACTTGATATTAGGTGTTCTAAATTTGGTCTTTTTGTCAGAGATTTGTCCAACAATCAGCTTACAGGAACAATACCAGAAACTCTGGCAGGATTACAAAATCTTACATTTCTGTAAGTTAATGTGTCTAAGTGAAGCAGCAAAGGATTTCAAGCGGACAAACTGCTAATAATGGCTATATTTGCAGAAATTTAAGTGGAAACAACCTGATTAAATCAGTTCCTGAAGCTCTCAAGAAAAGGATTCTGGACAAAACTTTAAACATGAGGTTCTCCCTCTCCCTCCCTCCCTCCCTCCCTCCCTCCCTCCCTCTCTCTCATGAGATATTTATAGGTGGAAAGATTATCAGCACGTTTTCTTATTGTGATTAAAAGCAAATAAGAAAGCTATCTTGTGACAGAATTTGGCCAATCAATCTAGACTTTCGTATATAGGAATTTGAGTTCAGCACCTTCATCTTTGTGGCAGTTTAGATAATGCGAATCTGTGCCTAGCTGATCATTGCCAGCAGAAAAAGAAACAAAAAACCATCATCATTGCAGTTGCAACATCAGTTTCTGGCTTGTTTGTGGTTCTCTTTGGTGCTTTGTCCATTATTTGGTTGATTAAACCGAAACAAATAGCAGGTAAGTTTTCTTACTTGTCATGTTCTCACAATTTACACTACATTTTACGACTATCTTGACTTTGATATTCCTTTGGTACAGTTCTATCTGCAACAATGTCTTTTTTAGGATAATTTAGTTGAGAATACACAACTCAGCAACTTTCTTCTCTTCTCACCCACCGTAGGACTATCACTTTACAATCTCATCAGCATTGCAATCAGGAATGAATGAAAGTTGGCTTTAATCAAAATTTTCTAATGCAGTCAGTAGTAAGAGTTCATAGTGATCACAAGAAAATGAAGAGAAGAGAGACACTGGGATCACCACAGCATGGTCGCATTAGCATCGCAAACAGAATGTGTTTTATTCAGCTTAACTTATTGACAATAAAGTCTCTGTTTTTTTCCTTCAAAAGAAATCTTGCTATGTAGGAGGGCTTATAACAACTTGAGAGTACAACTTTGTCCTTAATATTCTGATGGTCCCTGAAAGAAAGTTTGATTGTGCAATCTCAAACTTATCTATATGTACTGAGCAAAGAAAACTTGTCTATATGTAAGCATATCAGAAGCAGGTGACAGAGAATGCCTGCCCAGATCTTTTAATTTTTGTCCTCTTCTCCACCAATTTAGCTCATAAAATGGGATTAGAAAAACCTTTCCTATGCCTTTTGATTGTTGAAACGCAATTGGAGTTATTTGCATTGAAAGTCCAATATCCAAAGTGGTAGTCACAATACTCATAGGAACCTTGTTGGTACAGAATCTAGTCAAAGGACACTGAGGTCAAAGAATCGACCTTTTAAGTATAGAGAGGTTTCAAAAATCACTGGGAACTTTGGACGAGTGATTGGTGAAGGTGGATTTGGAAAGGTATATCTTGGTACACTAGATAATGGCACCATAGTTGCCGTGAAGATGCTCTCTGAATCATCAAGGCAAGGATACAAGGAATTTCAAGCCGAGGTTAGATACGATGACGCAATCATGTTTCCTATTAAAATCGACTTATGCTGACACTTACACAGATGTTTGTTCAGAAACTTCATCTTAGGCTCTTCTCCATATTGGTTATAATAATGTGCACTCTTCATGCTGCAGGCACAGCTCTTAATGATTCTTCACCACAAAAACTTGGTTTCCCTGTTTGGATATTGCAATGAGTCCAAGCACATGACATTAATATATGAATACATGGCTAATGGAAATTTAAGGGAACATTTATCAGGTGCTTTTTTATGTTCTGTTGTACTATTTCTTCTCTAAAATGATTTTGTAAAACTCTATTTCTTGCTCACAGGTGAAGTTAAAATCCATCCAACAGAGGGCCATTCGCAAGTCTTGACATGGAGTAACAGACTACAAATAGCTATGGATGCAGCACAAGGTACATGAATGAGATATCCTAAATTGTAGGCTTTTTCCATCATTGCTTTGGCATTGTTTACACGTTTTTTTTTTTTTTTTTTTTTTTTGCGAGGATTTCAGGTTTGGATTATTTGCATAACGGTTGCAAGCCATCCATCATCCATAGAGACATGAAGACTACTAACATCTTGTTGAATGAAGATTTCCAAGCCAAAGTAGCTGATTTTGGCTTGTCTAGAGCTTTTGCGACTGAAAAGGACTCTCATGTATCAACTTGTCCTGCGGGCACTCCTGGCTATCTTGACCCTGAGTAATTGCGAAAATTCAATATTAATGTTCTGGTTCAGTTCAAGATCTCAATTTGCATATACATAATGACATAGCCTAGGGTTTCATCTTTGATATAAAGATCCGTATTTTTTTTCACTGCAGGGTTCATTCTTCTGGAAATTTTCACAAGAAGAGTGATGTTTATAGTTTTGGAGTTGTACTATTTGAGTTGATCACGGGTCAACCGGTGATAACGAGGAGTCGGGATGGCAGTGCTAGCATACACATACTTCAATGGTTGATTCCTATTGTTGAAAGTGGTGATATACAAAGGATTATGGATCCAAGGTTAAAAGGAAAATTCGACGTCAACTCAGCTTGGAAAATAGTGGAGATTGCCATGTCTTGTACACGACCAACGTCAATTCAAAGGCCGGATATCCATCAAGTTTTGGCAGAGTTGGAGTCTTTGGTGAGCAAATCCAGTGATTCCATTGAAATGACCTCCGTGGTGCTCCCATCTGACAATGCCCCAGTGGCAAGGTAGCAGAATTTTTCCAATCTAGTAAGGCTCACTTCTTTTTACAGTTAGAGATTAATTTTCGCACTTCAATTGCATCGCCTCTTTCACTTTTCTCTGTCATTGAATCTTCCAAACTCGCGGTGTAGCAATGATATCCTTTTGTTCGTCGTGGCTCCTTTCTCTATTTATTATGTCAGTTCATGGCATTCCTAATACCGTGAAATTCGGAACTCCAAGTTGAGTTTTTGGGGGAGGTGGTTGGGAGGTTGGGGCTATCCATGAGTGGGCTAATCGGCATTAGCAGGCCCTCACGGCACGTTCTTGGAGTTCAGCTGAGAATTCAGTTTCAGTCAACACCATTGGGTAATTAGCAAAAAAATTGCAATTTTGAGGGGGGACTATCTTTCTTGGGGTAAGCTCAAAATATAAATGGATTATTGGTGGTCCTTATGCACTAATTTTCGCAAGCAACCTGGGATCTACACACACGCATCTTTAAGAAACTGTGGACGCAAGGCTCGAATTTGATTACATCTAGAACATGCTTATGCAGATAAAAGGCAATCCCAATCTCATTTATTCTTAGAATGCAGAGTAGGCTTTCTGTCTTGGGTTTTCAATGCAACAACCAGTATCATTAACTAGACAAGAGCTAAGTGGTCGGAGAAGATATGCACTACCAGTATAACATTGCCCGATTCGTTAAAAAAGATCCACCAACGTGCCCTAAAATGGCTCTGTCTACGGCAATCAATGGCGGTGATTTAGAAAAGGTGAGGACTCATCCTAGCAAGCAAACCTGAAGAAAGAAACTCTTGATGATCTTAGACCAATGGGAATTTTCGCAAACCATGGCAGAATTCTAAAAATTTAAGCTGATAGATGAAAATGTGATTTAATATTATCTATTAAGACTCCCTCTCATGCTTGGGCTACACTTTGACCTAAACTTAAAGTATGTAGATATATAATTGGAGAGTCAAATGGAGGTCTAGAAGGTTTAAATTTTGGAATTCATGCTCTAATATCATGTGAGATTTTGTGGGATCAAGTCATTATTTTAAAAATATAAGCTAATAGATGAAATTATGATTTAATATTAAAAATTCTAATTCTGGCTTTCATGAAACACCACATGCACCAACAGAATTACAAAGTCAAACACTTGTAAAAGTCATCATATATGAATAACAATAAACAGTGACCCCTTCTTCTCCAGATGGCCTCCAGAAAAACAATAAAGCCTTTTTCTCTCAATATTGAAGCAAAAGTCCCATTGTTGTGAATACATCATGTAATTGGTTGGTCCAATGCTTTTCTTGCTCAAACCTTCAATAGAAGGACTTAGGAATTTTTTTGGTCTTACAAGAATTTTGAAAAATGTACGTGAATCGTTTGGCCAACTTTTTGCTTCCATAATTATGCTCTGAAAAGTGTTATGAACTCTGGGCATTGTCTTGTTTTTTTCTTATTTTTTGTGAAATTAGATAGAACAAATTATCATGGCACCGACGAGGTGGGAGAGAGACTAGAGAGCCCGTATTTTGTAAAAACAAATATTAGGTCTGGTTTAATTTTTTTTACCCAAAAAGAGTTTCTGACCAATATCCAAAGAATGATTGGTCACAAAGACCATACATGTTAATCATTCTATTTCTGTTCAAGAACTATTTTTTTGTTTCAAACTTGTTTTTGGTAAAAAATTCGTTTGATAAAATAAATTCAATTTTGTATTTCTGCAACCAATTTTTATTCTAAAAATAGGTTTGGAACCAAAATAAGAAATAATTTTCTTTAATTTTTCTATTTCTAGAATAGAATTGAGAAATAAAAACTCTCATTATTACTCATTCTTACTACTAGTTGGCCGCTCACTCACCATCACTCGTCGCCCAATCGCTATCGCCTATTGCTATCACCTGCCGTTAGTTGGCCACCCACTGGCCATTGACCACCGTTGCCGCAATATCGGACTCCATCGGTTGCCAGTTGCCTCTACTCGCCCCCGTCGCTCGCCCCTTGCCTTTTGTCGCTGCCTCGGGAGTAATTTTGTGTTGATATCAAATGTATATTTTTATTTGGAAACTCATCTAAGAATAGAAATAGAAAAATCTATTTTGATCTAGAAATTAATTTCTGATCAAAATGGTTATCATTCGTGTTGACACTTAAATTTTGGCGATTTGTTTAATTGTTTATTAATTGCATTGAAAAATTAGGGATTAATTTCTAACCCCTTAACAAAAAAAAATCATTAAAATTGCATCACATATAGAAATTAGGAGCATTTGCGTCACTACTTTTAAAATTTATCAAAAAAAATTTACAAAAAAAAATTAAAAAAAAAAAAAAGCGAATTGGACTAGGCACAGTCCTTTCCAATTCTCTTCTCCTTTGTATCTTTGGTCTCTTGGGCCCAAGCCCAGCGCCTCTTTTTCCTTACCTTCCCTGGCCCAACCTTCTTCTCTTCTTCCTCTCTCTCTCTCCCTCACACTCTCTATAGAAAGAAGGAAAAGCAAAGTACAAGCTAGACAAGACTGGGATGGTGAGGGAGCAGAGGGGGCAGCAGATTGCGTAGCATGATCTCAGGGTTGGAGTGAGGCCGGCAAAGCAGCTGGCGGTGGTAGGGGGTCATGCCCGCTTGCTGGTCGAGCATAAAAGTTAGAGTGCCAGAGGCTTTTAGGGGGTTCTCGGTTGGTTTTTTTTTTTTTTTTGGATCGAGAGAAAGAAAGACAGAGAGAAGACCAGAAGCACGAAAGAGAGCTCACAATCGTGCCTAGAAAACACCCTTAGAAGCAACTCCAGAAAAGCAAAAAAAAAAAAAAAAAACCCAGAAATTCCAAATCAACCCTTAAAGAGAAAAGTCAGATTTTCACGAACTTTAAGCTAAAATTAGCCAAAACCTTCAACTAGAGAGCGAAACTTCACTCAAAGATCTTTCCAACCATAGGTCACACATCCAAAATGGAGATTGGAAAGACCTCCTAAAGGGGTAGCATGGTGGCTCGTTTGTCAAACGAGGGCTCGGTGGTTCATTGGAGGGAGAGAGATGGGGCAAAGCTGAGAGAGAGAGAGAGAGAGAGAGAGAGAGAGAGAGAGAGAGAGAGAGAGAGAGAGAGAGAGCAGTCAGGAGAGGGCAACGATTCAGTGACGATGGAGGCAACAGATGAAACAGAGCCGAAGCTAGAGGGGTAGCGTGGTGGCTCGTCCATCGAATGAGGGCTCAGTGGTTTGTTGGAGGGAGAGAGATGGGGCAAAGTTGAGAGAGAGAGAGAGAGAGAGAGAGAGAGAGAGAGAGAGAGAGAGAGAGAGAGAGATTCTTCAGTCGAACACAATGGTTCATTGATCGGATGAGGGATCAATGGAAGAGAGGAGACGACAAAGAGAGAGAGAGAGAGTCGGATGAGAGAGAGAGCGCGTGCAAGGAAGAGAAAAGAGAGAGAGTGTGTGTTGGGGAGAGAGAAATTTTTCCCTGACATTTAGCCCCACTCATGGCACATGTCATAATCTCAATGCCCTTCCAATTTGTTGCATTGGCACATCTCATGTAGCCAATATTTTCTCAACATATTACACATCAAATCATATAGGTTGAACTCAAGAAACATTATTGCCACATAATTGTTGCATTGGTTTCCGTTCTTCTCAAATTTATCTTTGAAAGATGCTTCTCGCATAAGCTAACATGACTAGCCTCATATTTGTGCATTTATGCACGGCTAATTGAAAGTAAAACAAGGCGAAGGAATAAGGATTTGCTGATAAGATTGATGTCTCCACTTGATAAAGAGTACCCTCTCGGTATTCTAGGACATCTTAAAGCTCGCTCCTCTTAAAATGCCCCACAAGCTCTTAGAAGGTAATTGCTTAGATTCATTTGCCTTGGTTGCTCCATCGGAAGGGGAGTGATGTTAGAATGGATGAGTAATTATTGGTGGCGAGAAATTTGGTAGGTAAAGATTGTGGAGACCGAAAGGTTACGAGCTAAGTTTTATAAAATCTAACGTAAAAATTGAGCTTTATGAAACTTGTTAATTTAGGGATGATGACACAGATGACATATTTAAATGTTAGCTCAATGTGTAATATAGTTCATGAACTTTTAATTTGTTTAATATATTTTATGAATTTAAGGCCAATATTCCATGATAAATCCTTAGATTATATGAAAGTGTCAAATATTATCCTTCTATCAATTTAAATTCAAGAACAATATTGAACATTTTCATATAATCTAGAAACTAGTTTGAACATATACCAAATATTTTTGTATAATCTAGGATAACATTGAACATTTTTAGTAAATTTCTAACCCACTACTTATCAAATATGCAAACTCAGAGCATATCAATCTCTGTTGACAATCAATGTGGCATTGCATGCTTTGTCGCCACTCTAGATAATCGACCAAAAAGCATATATTCATAAATGTAACTCTAATGGAATCACTTTCTGAAAACTACAGACATGGAAAATACAATTTGGACTCCTTATAATACAATGTTAGTAAACCAATTAGAATTTCCCCTTGGAACATTAATCTTATTCAAATTCCTACATATTGATTAATGTAGGAATTTTCTAGATGTCACATAAGATTTTGAATTTCTTTGTGAGATTGTTGCGACCTACCTCTTGTTAGGAAGTAAAATGGGATTGAGAGTATTGTCTAAAAGGCAAGCCTACAACCCTTGATTAGATGTGAATCTCTCAAACCCACACCTTGCACGAAGTTAGGTATTTAAATTGATTCCGTAATTATTTTCCACCGCTAGCCTATTGGGGTCAGTTAGAAACCAAGTAAGGCATGATATTATATTTCACTTCCTATACAATTAGATAATCTATGGTCGGGGACTCGATTACATTAATTAATCAATTAGTGCATTTTTGGTACTTAATCTTATTTATTTCAAAAAGATTTTTGTCAAACATTCTAGTTTGATTTTAGACTTTGGGGTGACTATATGGGTGCGCAATCATTTGACAACCAAGGTGCCGTTAAGTAAATTGCATTGAGAGAGCAAGAACCTAACATTACCAAATAAGGGGCATGTCATCTCTAACTAAGCTAAAGGGAAACCATAATCAACATATTAAAAGTGCGTAATCAAAGACATTCATTTTTAAGAACAATCGGAATCCAATCGTAAAGCCATAAGTGCTTGTTCAATTTTTTAGCACAATCTCTTCTCAATGATTTCCCCATAATTTAAGAGAAAACTGCCCAAAAAAACTATTTTTTAAAGCTTTTTCTGACTTTAGGAAAAAAAAAATTCAAGAATTTTAAACTAATTTTTAAAAATATTAATGTTTAAACGAATGTTTTTGTTTTACTCAATTAATTAGTAGTCCGAAAATAGGGACCTGTCAAGAACATGGATGAACTTGGACTCACGGTTTAGACTAGAGGGCATAATTGATCTTATGCTCAAGCCCACTCCATTTCTACCATTTCTAAGCCCAATTTGGAAAAAACTCCCACGTAAGCCAGCCCAATTTTCCACTAAAGCTACACCAAGTCCACTTCTTTGCAACTAAGTACACTAAGCCTATCTTACTAAAAAGAACTCAGCCCAAGCACTTCTAAAAATGAAGCCAGCCCAAATATGTTAAAACCACTCAAGCCCAAAATTACCCAATTAATTAGATAAGCCCAGATTCAACAAAACGCAACTTAGGGTGCGTTTAGATGGGCAAGAAAGCCCATTTAGCCCCCAAAGCCCCTTCGGCCAAAATAAGGGTGTTTGGCAACCAATCTCAAAGAGCTTTCAAATGAAAGTCGAGTCTTGGAAATCTGAAAACATTTTTTCTTCCTAAACTACCCTCATCAATTTTTCATATTTTCGTTATTATCCCTGTATTTATTTATTTTTTAAATGAAAAAGGAGCAGCCCTTCGCCGGACCGGCGAAGGGCGGCGACTCTGCCGGCGAGGGTCGCGCGACCCGGCCAAGGGCCGCCCGACCTCGGGTGACCCTCGGTGAGGGTCACGCGACCAAGCCAAGGGCTGCCGGACAACCGTGGTCGAGCGACCCCGGTTGCCCAAGGTCGGGCGACCTCCGTGCGGCCCTCGGCTGGGTCGCGCGACCCTCGTCGGGGTCGCCCGAGGTCGGGCGACCTCCGGCGACCCTCGGCTGGTCGTGCGACCCTCGCCGGGGGTCGCCCGAGTCGGGCGACCTCGCCGACGGCCGCCGGCGCCGGATCTGGCTCGCTGACGGCCGAAGCCCTTCGCCGGTCCGGCGAAGTGTTTAGCTGAATTTTTAAAAAAAAAAAAAAAAAAAAATAATACCCATCAAAGCCTCTTGCGAAAGTTTTTTTTTTTTTTTTTTTTTTTTATCAAACGCACATTTAGCTCAAAGTCCATTTGCAAATTTTTTACCAAATACAACTGCATTTTCCCCAATAGCTTTGGGTTTTCAGCATTTGCATTGGACTCAAAGCCCATTACAAATGCTGAACCAAACGCAGCCTTAAGCCCTTATTGTTGTCTCCCTCTCCTTTTTGTCTTCTTTCTTTCTTTTTTATTCTTTATTTACTGGTTCGTTCCCTCCCTTCGCCAAGCGGGAGTCGTCTTCCCCATGATGCCTCCTTCAGCAAAGCAGCCATCCCCTAGCCGAACTGTCACCGAACCCACTATCGGTTGAAGTAGGCGACAAGGATATGCCACGAACGAAGGAAACATGGAATGACCACCAGCATTCTGAAAGCAAAGTGAAAATCGAAGTGTTCATGGATCAAACTGAGACATTTTCACAAACAGTTGGACGTGCGCTACCGAATCTTAAGGTTTCCGGATCTGCCGGGACTCGAACCTACGCCGGCGACCTCGATGTACGACGTACGGGGACTGTGGAAACAAAATATAGAGACAGTGAGGGCCAGAGCTCGCGCGAGCCGGACGGCCGTGAGCTCCGACGCGGTGCGCCCAAAATAAAACCCGAGCAGAGCCGAGCTTACCTGTTCTGCTTGAGGACATCGCCGGGAAGGTCGTCGGACGGGTCTGCGAGCGGCCGAGGCGCCTTCTCGTGCTCTCTCAGTCGCTCGGACCTTTCACTGTCCGTTCGCCATCTCTCCCCCCATCTCGATCTCTCTCCCTCTCTTGCTTTTAAGTGCTAGCGCGCATGGCCTCCTGCCATGCCAGCTACCGCTGCCGGCTTGCCCCCGACCGAACGTCTTGCGCGACGTTCACCCTATCCTCTCTGTCTCTGTATCTTCCATCCTCTCTCCCCTTTCTACAGAACGCGGGAGAGCGTCAGGGAGAGGGAATGCATGAGAGAGAAGATGGAGGAAGAGGCCGGGCTTGGGGAAAAGAAAAAGGTGGGCCGGCCCGCGAGGAGGAAAGAAGAAAAGACAGAAAAAGGAAGCAAGGGCCGGGCTGGCCCAGCCCTGGCCCGGCCCTCTTTCCTTATTTTAATTTTAATTTTTTTAACTTTTAATACAAGTAATGCAAATGTTCCTGATGTCTATATGTGATGCAATTTAACAAAATTTATTTTTGCTAATAGTGAATGATTAAACTGATCGTTAAAATTTAGGTGTCAATAGAAATTAAGAGATTATTTTGTGAGGAATTGTAAGGGTTGAATTATTGGATATAATTGGGAACTGAGAAATACTAAGAGTGTTTAAGTGACTCGAAAATGATTATAATTTTCATTATATTGCTTGGTCTATAGTAATTTTCTTTTTTGCTCTTTTCATGATTGTAGGTCACAATGACCGAATTATATAAATTTCATATCCGTTCTATTTTCTCGTTTGTCTAGTTTTCTACTCGATCGCTTGTTTGCTTAACTGATTCATTTGAAGCTCAAGAACATGTTTGACTCGCTTTTGGATGAGGTTCCAACATTTGAGCTCACCTTAGTAATAGTATAGTTTGCTCAGCTTAGCAAATCTCTCTCTCATGCCAGTGTACTTTATAGACAAAGAGGCCGCGGGAAAAAAAAAAAGTCAAGAGAAAATAATGGATTAGTTACAGGAAAAACAATCAACCCTCATCGTTTTCTTGATAACATTTCTGACTATATTATTGTCGGAAAGTCTGAGAACGCGCTTTTTGGAATTTTGACGCTCTCCCTAATCCCTCGTAGTAGGCCAAGGGACAAAAGAATCTGACGGAAATCCATCCTTTACCCAAACACGACGCCTTCTTGTCACTTTCTTTGACCACCTTCCTTGCCAGACTGAGCTACCTGTGTCTGTTAGTTGTCATCAAATAGGATTCCATCTCCTTAATTTTGTCTCTCTTTCTTTCTTTATGTGATGGCGAAGAACATTAGTCGACACGCGGTGTGTATTTTGTCATCAACTTGTTCTTTTTCTCCTTGAAAAGAAATGTGAGGTTGGGAGCAGAATGCACCGTACCCGCCGTGAAGTTGAAGTTTTGGGCTCTTCATATAGTTGACAAATCCTATCCTGTCCCCAAAGAAATCATATTTCACGCGGTTGAGGTACTTAACGGATCTACACCGTAAATCAATGCAATGCATCGCGGCCCTTAAATCACGGGATGAAACGCATCCCTTTTGTCCTTTTATCTTTCGAGAGTCAAAGTACACACCGCTTGTCGTGAACGAGATCTACGATCCAATTCAGTGCACAATGCCCCATGCATCCATCAAGACCTGTCCAGTCCCCGAAGAATCATATTTCACTGGGTTAAAGTAATTGACGGATTCCTATCCTGTCCCCGAAAAATCATATTTCACTCGGTTAATGTAATTGACTGGGACCCATCAATCAATGCCTCTCGGCCTTTATATCATGGGGCAAAATGCATCTTTTTGTCCTTTTATCACTTGTGGGTCAAAACACGTGACACAAAATGAGGTTTATGATCAAATTTAGTGAACATTACCTCATGCATCCGTCCGGTACCCAAAGATGTCTATGATTGAATTTGGACAGGTGAAGTAGCCAATCCCAGGGATACAAGGAATTTCATGCAAAGCTCTTGCAATAATCACATCTCGTACTTTATTTGGCCTAGAATTCATTATATTATGTGCCGCAAACACATGCTTACATGATTCAAACAACTGAATAAAGCCATTCTATGTTGTTTACAAAAGCAAATCTTTGATATTTGTCGGCACAACTCTCGATGATTGTTCACCATTTCCACTTAGTTTCTCTTGTCGAATATTATGATGACTTTGATAATATGGATTTACTTTACGGATATATGGCTAATGATAATTAACAGCAACCCCTATCAGTAACACGTAACTACTTCCTCAGCTTTAATGGTTTTTGTAGTGATATGACTAGACTTTTGGTCTTTTGCATCGATAAGGCCATAATAAGAGTATGAAATATACAACATTCTCAGAGTCAAGATATAAGAGGATTTGCTGAACGTATCCATTTGATAGGAAGGTAAACCATCAATATCTACTCAAATGTATCTCTATGTATAAGAAAAACTTAATTATGTGTTCCTATGGTGATCTTAACTAATGTAAAGAAAAATCATTTAGCAGAAACAAGATTTTTCAATTAGGAATAATGATACCACAAGTGTCATAACTTTGATATAATGCTCATTTGAGGGTTATAACTTTTTTTAGCCACTTGAATGCCATGACCTTATAAAAAATATTTACTTTAGTACCATAACTTTCAACAATCACTTAAGCATCATAAGCTTTTGAAAATGTTCTCCCAAGTTCCAAGAATTCGACATGTGGTACAGCAATTGTGGTAAACATTTTTAAAAAATGTATGGTATTGAAGTGATTGATTTTTTTTTTTATTTTTGGTCAAAAGGAAAAAACTATTTATAATTGAAAAGTCATATAATACTCAAATAATCGAAAAGAAAAAAAAAAAGTTATGGCATTCAAGTAAGCACTGTGCTAAAATTATGATACTTGTGATGTCGTTTTCCGGTTTAAACTAAGTACTTTAGGAACGGTGAGACAAATGCTTATCACTTGCTAATCATTGCTGTCTACACAAGGAAAGTTCAGAGTTTTTAGAGAAAATGAAATTGTGTTTCATAAGAAACCATGTACTTATTTCTGGTCTCTTCGCATTTGAGTTCAACTTCATATTGGATATTCTTGGAAAAGAGAAGAGGGAGGGTGCGCTTTGCAGGGGAAAATCCACACGATCTTGACGTGGTATGAGAGGTTACAAATCGCAGCGGACGCAGCAAGTGGTAATTAGCAGCAATGCCTGAAAGTTGCTAGATTAGTCTATCTTCCTTTTCTTTTTTGGCATTGTAGCAACTCCCATGTATGCAGGATTCGACGACTTATATAACTTTTATAAGCCACCTATTATCCATAGAGACCCGAAGACTGCCAACATGTTATTGAACGAAACTATGCAAGCCAAAATTGCCCTCTTTGGGCTGTCAAAAGATTTTGCAGCTGAAAATGACTCGAACAATCAATCCTGTTAATGCTGGCACACCTGGCTACCTCAATCCCGAGTACAGATTGAACATTAAACTTTTCTGCAGAGGCTTGAAATGTTGTTCTCAATTGGATTTGAAACATCCAGCAGCCTTTACCCTTCACTTCAGAAAATATTTCTATTTCTCTGAAATATCATAGAAACGTTTATATCTACGTTGTCCACGACAGATTTCATTCCTCTGGCAACTTCAACAAGAAAAGTGACATTTACAGCTTGTCAGTTCAAGCTGATGACCAGTCCTCCTGCAGTAATAAGAGCCCAAGAGGGTAACATCCACATACTTCAATGAGTGACTCCAATCATCAAAGAGGAGACATAGACAGCATTGTAGACCCGCAGACAGTTCAACATAAGCTCAGCTTGGAAAGCTGTGGAGATAGCAATATCATGTGTGCCACCATCTGCAATTCGGTAGGCAGACATAAATCACGTATTGGCTGAACTGAAGTAATGTTTGGCCATTGACATGGCAAGGCAGAGAGTGGAAAATGGTGAGATGGAATCAGGCGGCTTCATTAAAATGGCCACTCTGGGTCTTGACTGTGATATTGTTCCCCTTGCAAGGCAGATGTGGAAATTCAACACTTGGCCCGTGACAGCTCAAGTCCCACATCGAAAAGGTGAGGTCTTGTGATTCATAAGTAAGATTTACCAAAACAGTCACCATATTGTATGTTACTTAAAGTATAGCGTCCCGTTACCAAATCCATTAAAAGTCTGATGAAAGTTTCTTGGAATGGTTATCTCTTCAATCTAAAGAAATAGAAGTATTCCAAATGTAAGGGCACAAAAGGAGGAGCTGATTGCAATACACAATAGTGTCAGTGCAATGTCACCCCCATTTTCCTCTTAATTTCGTATAGAGGAGCTGAGTGCAACACACAATAGTGTCAGTTGCAATGTCACCCCCATTTTCCTCTTAATTTTGCATTTAAGGCCCGACCATCCAAAAGGATCAGTTTTTTTTTTTTTTTTTTGGTAAAAGGTTTTTTTTTTTTTTTTAAGCCAAAGAGAAGGGTACAACAAGAACTTCCGAAGACAAGGAATCAGTTGCACAGGAGCAAAGGAATGCCAAAACAAAGGCAAAAGCAAACCAAATGGCCTAAACAGGGAGCCAAAAGAACAAAGACCCCAACAACAACACTAGCTAGATCAATCCGCCAAAATGGAAGGGTTTATAGACCAGCAATGCGGTAATCTACAGTTCGTGGTGTTGATTTAAAACAATGCATGACAACCTTCTCTAATTGAAACTTCATAGTTGGGAGGGACCTTTATTTCGCTCCTTCCAAATGATGTAGCAAACGGCTGCAAAAGCAAATCGTCCAAGGGTGGAATGGAAAGAATTCCCAGACAAATACTTGATCGCCCAGTGTAGGTTATCCACCCAAGATTTGTTCATCCAAGCAAAATTGAATCTAGAAGCCCAAAAGGTTGCTAGAGCGGCAGGAATGGAACACCCAAAAAACAGATGGTCAACCGAGTCCGGACGATAAGAACAAAAGGCATAATTCACAGCTGGGATACGGCCATAGATAAGAAGCAAAACCTGTGTTGGTAGCCTGTTTCTGGTGATCAACCAAAGTAGGAATTGATATCGGGGAATCAACGCTTTGTTCCAAATGAAAGGAGCCCATCGCAATTTCTGGCTTCTTGGCTGAATAGCCTCCCACGCCGAAGCAGCAGAGAAAGTGCCAAACAGGTTACCCAACCAAAGGAAACGATCAGGTTCATAATTAAGCTCCAGGAGGGGGTCATCCCAAGCGGCAATATCATTCAACACCCCAGATGTATGCTCTGGGAATGCTAAAAAGTCAGCCACGGATATTCCTTTAGGGAGTCGCGAACGGTAGATCTCAGTATTGGAGAACAACAAGTTAAGCGGCCCTTTGGAATGCCAATTATCAAACTAGAAGGAAACCGAAGTACCATCTCCCACACGCCAGCAAAAAGACCTACGGAAGTCACCTCTAAGATCAAGGATTTTTTTCCAAGACCAAGAACAAACGGTGGGTTGAATGAGCATTTTCGGGCTTTTACATTAGTGCAAACATGAAATAATGATATGTGTAAGGATGAAGCATGGCAAGCAAAGGCTGCTGGTCCGAATCATGGTGAGTTTTGTTGATACCGACGGTTTATTTGGTGGTCGTTGCAATTGATATAGAGGTACCAAAGAAATTATGAATTGAATTTTTTTAACCATAAAAAAATCACGGTCGATCAATTATTCTGCCCACGCCAAATGCTGAAAATGTGAGTGAAAACTCATCCTCCCATTAATTACTCTTTTTTCTCATAATTTACCATACTCTTTTTCATGATGGATGCCTCTAGCTGAAAAAAATAGTAATCAATTTCACGGTGTATTGTGATAATAATTCGGGCAGATAAACAAGGCATGCCATGATGTACTGTTTTGAATTTACAAATGGTCGATATGTCATCAATCAAAAGCTGTCTATTGAAATTGATTGTGAGACTTTGATACATTTGCGGACAAAGACCTAGCTGCCAGTCCTGGTCTTCTTGTATTGTAGCCATGACTCGGTCAATTCTAGTTTGATGGGGTGGGGTGTCACTTCCTGTCCTCTTGGTGTTTCCAATAGAAGAAGAGACTGACGATAATAATCGTCTGAAATCCGAGTCAACTCTATAACAACGTGAAGTGCACAAAAAGAAAATCAGGATACAAAATGCTGATACCAATGGAAATAAACTAGCCCATAGCCATTAGGATGAAGCCAGCCCGTTCTGTCGACTATCGAGAGCTCTTGATATAATATAAGGCGTGCTTACATATCTTCCGCACACTTCTCTATTCGACAGTCTCCACTGCTCCTTGACAATGCAAAGATCCATTACAGCTTTCTCGTTTGTATTGCTTGCTTCTTTAGCTTCAGGATTTTCCATCGTGGTTCAAGCCCAACAAAATCCAGGTCTCTCTCTCTCTCTCTCTCTCTCTCTCTCTCTCTCTCTCTCTCCCCCCTCTTCCCTCCCTCCCTCTCTCCCCTTCATGTTGAGAAAAGTTTTCGAGTTTGCATGAGACGCTGATTTATAATCTTAGAGTAAAGTTTCATGCTTGTCATTACTTCGGAGTATCGTGGAATGCGTTTTACGTGTGATAAAAACATTACAAGATTAAATGCTGGTGAAATGTATTGACTCATTTGATATACGAGATATCAAACCTGGGATTCGCAGCCCGAAAAATAGTTACTAAGTTCAGACAAGCGCGCATGATGTCAATCGCTCTCTGCATGATTGGTTACTAAATCTGCAAATCGTCTATTATGTTAACATGCTTTGCTTGGAAAAAGGAGACAAAATGGAGGGGGAAGAAATTCCAGTGACAAATCGAGAAAAATTAAATTATTTACAAGATGGGATGGGAGGAAAAATGTAATATTGTGGAGATCCTCGAATTTTTCTGTCCCCTTTCGCCCAAACATGGCACGATATTTTCCTGTCTCGTGGTTTAAGCTTCGTAAGATATTATTGTCCGCTCTCTGATGCAAAGAAATGTTGGCCACTTTATTATCTACGGCCGTCCGTTAGTTATGACCTTTTAATCAAACAAAAGTGTCGCTTCTTTGAATTCATTCTCATTTGACGTACGCTAAATGCAATAGCATGGAATTGTGTGAATGATCAAGACTCATTGAAATTGTTCTAACGGTCCAACAAAAAACTGCCGATCTATTTCATTGATTTTTTTTCCATTCTAAACTTACAAGGTTTTATCAGCATCGACTGTGGGGCCTAGTGAATATACCGAAGAGAAAATCAACATAAAATATGAAATGGATGAAGGGTTCATAAACTCTGGAGAGAACATGCAAGTATCCTCAGAGGTCATATATACAAATTATCAACAATATGCGAAGAATTTAAGGAGTTTCCCCAAGGGAAATAGGAACTGTTACACTTTAAGACCAGACCGAGGCAAGAACAGTACCTATCTGATTAGGGCAATATTTTGGTATGGGAACTATGATGGGAAGACTCAGACTCCTTCATTCGACCTATACATCGACGTTAATTATTGGGCCACAGTGAGCTCTTCAAATTATTCCTTTGAAGAAATCATGTACGTGTCCCAGGCAAATGACATACAAGTGTGTCTTGTGAACACTGGCAATGGAGTGCCCTTCATTTCGGCATTGGAGCTAAGACCTCTTGATGGTGACATCTATCGATTGGGGTATGGATTCTTGCGACTCGGTATGCGGTATGACATCGGACTAAGCTCGAAGCTTGCTATCAGGTGATTAATTAATATCTGAGATACAGATGTATAGATATCATAGTAAATAAAACGAGCAAGATAATTGAAAAAATTGAAGGTAGATGCCAAAGATTGCCACAAAAATCATTATATGATAAAAAAAAAAAAAAAATGAAGAGGGAAACAGAAAAACCAATGGATTCCAAGCAAAAAATAAACTAAAATAATCTGAGATATTGAAGTTATAATGCAAATCAATCTTAGAATTTCAGAAATGTGTAAAAAACACCCTAACGTTCTCCTTCATAACAAGCGAACTCGTTGATCTACTCTGCATTTAAATTCAACAAGATTGCAAAACTATTAGTATATAATTGTAATTATTTTTAGCCTCACTACGTATATAAAAATTTAACTACACTTATATGAATCGTACACTACTGTAAACATTTGAAATGGGTATTGACAATAATATTACAAATTATTTACTAAATAAAATTAGTGTCGTAAAAGAAAGTTCATCTTTCTACATAAATTGTTGACATCAAATAAATTTAAGAGTGATTTTGATCTGCATATAGTTTTTGAAGCAAACTCACAATCAGATGATGTGGTTGAAGAACAAAGGCAACATTGATGATAAACTTTAATTCAAAACTTTACTAACATCATATAATGAAATTTTTGTAATATGAGGAAATTCACTTACTATTGTTAGACTGTCATGTCAACAAATGTAATTATGTCCTTACCTACGCACTACCAGGCATGCATGATACTAATTTTTTTCTTAGGCACATACTATTCTAATAAAGTGATAATTTCGTAACATTACTTATTTCAGGATAATGTTTGTACATGTATTATTTACTAAATCCAAAAGAACTTTTTTTCGCGTATGGAATTTGCATACCATGGTGTTTTCCTGCTATTAGTTTTTGTAATTTTTAGCTTCTATCAATCAGTAAATATATGACAAATATATTGAATAAGTTCAAAAGCATTGTCTAGATCTCTATTATCAGTAAAGAGTATCTCATACTTACAAGGGATCACAATCCTTTTTTCCTTCTCCTAAATTTTATAAATATTCTTTCATGTATTTCAAGAAAATTTAAAATATTGAAATGATTTTCTCTTTCTATATATGTATATGTATATGTATGCATGCATGCATGCATGTTCAATTCCTTTAAATTGTGTCAATAATTTCATTTATTAATAATTAATAATTCAAATTTTTTATAATAAGATGATTTTCCAAAATCTTGTAGATGTCTTTTTTTTTTGGCATATACGCAATACATGTGCACTTTTGCAAGTAAATATATGATGGCAGTATCTTCTCTAGAATCGCCTCTGAGGTTGACACATATGATTTCAATTTGTAGGGGATTGATCATTCTTCTTGGACGGGATTGATCTTTTTTCTTGGAATGACTTTTTTTTTAGCACTCTCCACTCATTTTGCAGCCTAATTATAAGCCTTGTCCCTCTCCCTTCCTCTTTTTCGTTATTTCTTTGTTCTAATCGTTCCTCTTTCGTATCAAATGAGTTTTTAATGTTAACATAATATATTATATTAGCATGCAAGTATGTTTATTAAATAAGAATACATAGTTTGCTCAAAAAAAAAAAATAAGAATACATAGTTACGTGTATCTGAGACATTGTAAGAATTCCAATTTGCAAGGTTGATCATTCTTCTTCTTCTTCTTCTTTAGTCGAAGATCATTCTTCTTGAAAGGAGTACTTTCCATGCACTTTCCACTCATTTTGCTACCTATTTACTACTCTTATCCCGCTTCCTTTCTCTCTCTACGATCTTTCTTTATTCTGGCTGTACCTCTTTTGTATCAAGGAAGTTTCCTACCTTAATTTTAGCATAATATTTATATTAGTATATAAGTACATATGCAAAATAAAATAAATAAATAAATTACGTGTGATATTGCTAGTATGAGTACCTAGAGGGGGGTGAATAGGTGCCTAAACAATTTATCGATATACGGATGCGATTCTTAACATATGATAGAAAGTAAATTCTCTCTTTAATTAACAAAATGAAATACTATCGAGGTAGAGAGAGTAAGGAAAGAAAATTGAACACAGGATTTATAGTGGTTCGGCTTATTCAAGCCTACGTCCACTCTTCCGCACCGACAGCCCATCGGCTGGATTTCACTATGATCAAAAAGAAGTTACACACAGCTTTGCCTTGATTCCACAGTGTAGATGTTCTACCACACCTCCTCAAGGTCTCTCACAAATATAGACTCTCTTTTGTATACAAGTATTCGCTCAAGGGATTTATCTAAACAAATAGGAGCTTCAGACTTTGGAATTCTTCTATCGTGCACTTCTCGAACAACTAAGAACGACTTCCTTATATACTCCTTTATGCCATCATACCCGTTGGCACTTACCAAAGGAATTCCTCCAATCTACCCGTTGGATGGAATCAATTAGGAAGATTGTTCGAGCTATTAAAGGAACGTGTTGATAGCCCATCAATCCCGTTCGCCCATACAATCAGGATCTCGGTTTCCATAAGTAGAACCTTCCAATAATATTTAGACAATCATCGAATCTTCAGTCATTGAATCAAACTTGATCAATCAAAGGATTCTGATACGTCTTCTCCAGCCACGAGATCTTCTCCAGATGATAAGGTTAAATCCCGAACGAAACATCCAGTTCTGGATAACCTTTCTTCAACGGATTAGAGGCGTCAATGAGGATAGACTTTGAGTCTTGAGTCGGCTGTCCGGAAGTCTTCGGACTTTAGCGACGAGTCGCGGACCTTCGGACTAGGCCGATGGATACGTTTTGTCAACTTCAAAACTCTTCACAAGGATTTCTCCAACAATCTCCCCCTTTTTGATGGTGACAAAACCTTCCTGCAGATTTGGATAACTTTGACACACTTAAAAACATTTCTCAAACACATATACATATCTTATAGAAATAAATGGCTAATATAATAACACTAGAATCTGCAACCACAGAAAATAGGTTAGTCCAATATATGATTAAGCCATTCATAAGATATCAATATTGATAAATAGAAACAGTCAAGTCAAGTCCAAGTCTAGGCAGTTCTTATCCAGACACAAAACAAAGTCAAACAGGTTCAAACCATAAACCTTAAATTAGTCCAACAAAAAGTTTAATGAATGAAAAGTTTTTGAATTTGAATCAAATCTTGCATCTCTCCCCCTTTTTGTCATCATTAAAAAGGATGAGATGAAGTTAAGATTGCTTGGGAACGCGGACAAGCTGGATATCTTCCATAGGCGAACGATGCCTTCCGGCCTCTTAAAGTCTTCCTTCAACTGTACAACCTCCTCACTCTTGGCATTGGCCTGATTTTGAATAGAGAGGGCTTGCATCTTATCATTCAATGAACGGGAAGAAGCTTGACTTTCATTCTTCAAGCTTTGAACTTCGCATCCCAAGGCATAAATCGACCTTTCATCTCCAAGAGAATATCCATGATTCGCGAAAATGTGCTCCATTATCGGTCGAGTACTTGCTTCGGCTCGATCGATGGAGTAAAAGCGGACGATGGTGGATCGGCATAATCTCGCGAGGTTTGGCGATGAAGCTTCATGACCTTCCTCTGGAAATTGAGATGCATAAACATCTTCGGGTGCGGGCGACTTGCGATATGAAGATGACTCCTTCACTTGCATCAAGAAGTGGAGAAGAGATTTCCTCGGGTTCTCCTTCTCTTCTTTCTTCTTGAGTCTTTCTTCCTCTGCTTCTTTCTCTGTTTCTCTTTCTTCTTCTTCCTTCTCCTCTGCTTCTCTTTCTTCTTCTTCCTTCTCCTCTGCTTCTTTCGTCTTTTGTTCCGATTCTTTCGTGGAGCAGGGACGACTTAAATTCTTCAAAGCCATTGCGAGAGATGGTGATGTCTTCGTCATCATCTTCATCCTCAATGAGGAGAGCTCTTCTTCTCTTTGATGGAGCAGCCATGGGCTCCTTCCCTTTCTCTTAGCGGCGGAAGAGAGTTGATGAGACTTGGCGGGAGTCTTCTCCTTGAATTTCTCCAATTCCTTGCTCGGTTCCTTCGGACGCATTTTGGTCACCATTTTCAGTCCTACCACCATATGATCGCATGATCGAACACAAAAGATTTGCGGAGACTGAATATTCAGATGTTTGAATAACTTCGTAACAAGGCTTGGGTAAGGGAGTTGACCTCTGTCCTTCATCACTGCTCTATACATGTGAAACATAACGGTATGAGGAGAGAAAACTTCTTTCCACGAGAGGATGGCATACATCAACTTTGCCTCGAGCTTGAAACATCGGTTTTGGAAGTTGATTTCGGTCGAAGGCAATTAATCACAATCTTGTGAAGCAAGATGTTGAATGCATTCATCCTTGAGTAGGTGATCTTCTCTTCTGTTCTCCTGTCCTTCACCAGTTCAAGTGTGGCCCGAGCAATGGAAACTTTGATTGGTTGATATCTGTCTCTCTCAACTTCTAACACATCTCGCAAACATATTCATATCCACAACATAGTCTTGTTCTTTAACGCTGAAGGAGAATCTATTCGCATCTAAAAAGCTAAGATTTGAATAGAAATATGCAGTCAATTCGGCATAAGCCTCGGTTAGTCGAACAGAACTTTTCAAGTTGAAGATAAGCGAACTTTTCCCTCAAGTTCACTTTCACGGCATCCGAGAAAATCAAAGTCCACACTTCTAGGGTTTATTACCCCACGCTTCCAGCAATTTCGAGTACGATCCTTTTGTTCCTTTGATCGAACAAATCTCCCTTTTTCCTTGAATTTCAGCCGCAATACCCATTCTCGGTTGAAATAGACTGAAGCTCATTGTCATCGTCATTCCCATCTAGGATTCGGCCCTCGGTCACGAGGATCACTTGGGATATTCGCAAGGGTTTCCTCGGCCACCCCTTTACGGCGATTCCCAAACTTTCCATTTTCGCAGAAAGATATATTCGTTCTATATCCTTTTTCTTTAGCAAAATCATCAACATAGTTCAAAGGAGTACGAATTCCTTTTAAAGCACGATATAGCTTGTAAATAAAAGCAGGCTTTTGAACTCTTACGGTCTGCTTCCTCAATGATTTCTACGATGAACAACGCCTTGAGGACTAGATGGAGGAGCGCGCTGCTGAGAATGTTGTGGGCTCGGTTGCTGATCTGGAATTACTTCATCTTCAGTAAGATCGAAGTGCGTAGGCCCCTCACTCATTCTCTGTGGTCCCCTGCTTGCGATTCTTGAGGACTTTCGCGAAGATGACATCTTTCTCAGTGTTTGGAAGATTCCTTGCTTGACTTTCCCGAGAAAAGATGACAACTTTTTGAAGATTGAGCGAAGAAGACAAACGGGAATGGAGGATCGATGCTTTCTAGGGTTTTGAGAGTAAAGTGAATAGAAAAGTGAAGAGAAATCGACGAGTGCTCGTTCGGTTAAAAGGAAGAGTAAACGAATCGTCACAAAGGAAATAAAAATATGCCTTTTCAAAATAACTGTCTTTATCCATAAAAATAGCTATTTCAAAAATAACTTCTCTTTTGAAAATGAATCGATGCAATATTTACGATAATTTAAATATAGCAACAATTTAAACATAGTCTGATGATCGTACCTTTTCAAGATAAGATTGGAGAGAGAAAGACTTACGGTCGAAGGTCGAGCCAAGGCGTAGATAAAGTCTTGTAAGCGAGTCTGAAAGTCTTTAGACTTTGATATCCTCATACCTCAAAATGTTGAGTACGGTAAAAGTATAGACTCAAATTGATTTTCTCCAAAGGCTTTGTGAGTATATCGGCCAATTGATTCTTTGAGTCAACAAATTGAATTGAAACATCTCCATTTTGAACATGATCTCTAATAAAGTGATGTCGAATCTCTATATGCTTTGCTCTTGAGTGGAGAATTGGATTTTTGGTGAGGTTGATAGCGCTGGTGTTGTCGCAATTAATCTCCGTGCATGAGTCTTCAATTTCAAAATCTCTTAGCTGTTGTTTTATCCATAGAATTTGCGAACAGCGGCTTCCAAGAGCTACATACTCGCTTCGTTGTTGAAAGAGACACGGTACTTTGTTTCCTTGAAAACCAAGACAACTTTCGCTTCCAAGCAGCGGCAAGTTCTGAAGTGCTCTTTCTATCAACTCGCAACCCGGCCAGATCTGCGTCTGAATATCCCCGGAAGTTTAAAGTCTCCCTTCTTAGGATACCAAAGACCGATGCTTGATGATGAAGCGACGTATTTAATGATGCGTTTCGCAAAGCACGAGATGAGATTCTCTAGGATCTGATTGAAACCTAGCACGAGATGCAAACACTCAACAAAATATCAGGTCTAGAAGCGGTAAGATAAAGAAGTGATCCAATAATGCTCTGTACGGCTTTTTGATCAACTTTCTTCCCTTCTTCATCTTTGTCTATCTTTAAAGAACTTGACATTGGTATGTCGGTCTTTTTGCACTTTTCCTGTCCAAACCTTTTGACAAGATCATTAACATATTTTTCTTGATAAATAAAAGTTCCTTCCTTCAATTGTTTTACTTGAAGACCAAGAAAGAATGTTAACTCTCCCATCATACTCATTTCGAACTCATCCTGCATAGACTTTGAAAATTTCTTGCACAGACTTTCATTAGAGGATCCAAAAATAATATCATCCACATATATTTGAACAAGTAAGAAACTTTTGTTTTCCTTCTTGATAAATAAAGTCGTATCTACTTTACCTTTGACAAAACCATTTTGTATTAGGAACTTACTTAACTTTGTCGTACCAAGCCCGAGGTGCTTGCTTTAGACCATACAAAGCCTTTTCGGTCGAAGGCGAGTCGGCTTATTTGGGTCTTCAAACCCTGGCGGTTGTTCCACATAAACTTCCTCATGGATAAATCCATTTAGGAAGGCGCTTTTGACGTCCATTTGGAATAACCTGAAATTCTTATAACATGCAAACGCAAGTAATAATCGAATAGCTTCTAACCTTGCCCCTGGAGCGTAAGTCTCATCATAGTCTATTCCTTCTTCTTGCGTATATCCCTTGGCCACGAGTCTTGCTTTATTTCGTACGACTTTCCCTTTCTCGTTCATCTTGTTCGAACACCCATTTGGCTCCAATAACGGTTTACCTTTTGGTTTGGATGTCAATTCCCGGACATCATTTATGCTGTATGTCGAGCTCTTCTTGCATAGCTTCAATCCAGCTTTCATCGGATAAAGCTTCTTCTATGCTCTTTGGTTCAATTTCGAAACGAGTGCCACAAAGCACTAGACTCTTCTCGCCTTTTGGATGCAGTGCGAATTCCTTCATTAATTTCGCCAATTATAAGATCTTTGGGATATTTGGACTTATGCTTCCAGTTACTTGTTGATTTGTCGGTTGATGATCTCTTCCTTTATTTGGATCTTCACTAACAACACGATCTGGTTTTCTAGAGTCGAGATGCTTCTTGAGTTGTAGACTTTGGAGGGTGCAGGTAGGTTCGAGACTCTTCTTGATGAGTCGACTTGATTCATCTTGCATTGAGTCTTGAAATTTGACATTCATTGACTCCTCTACTGGTAGCATGACTCTTCTTGTTATAGACTCTGTAAGCTTTGCTTGAAGTAGAATATCCAAGGAAGATACCTTCATCTGATCTTTCTTCAAACTTACCAACTCGATCTTTTGCATTTTTCAATATAAAACATTTGCAACCAAATACATGAAAGTATGAAACAATAGGCTTCTTTTCTTTGAATAACTCATAAGGGTTTTTCGAAGAATAGATCTTAAGAAGACTCTATTGATGATATAGCAAGCTGTTGAAACAACTTCAGCCCAAAATCGAAGAAAATTTTACTTTCAATTAAAAGAGTTCTAGCCATTTCTTGAAGAGATCTGTTCTTTCTTTCCACAACTCCATTTCTTTGAGGAGTATATGGAGAGGAAAACACATGCTTACGGACCTTGATTCATCACAGAATTTTGTAAAATCTTGATTTTCAAATTCACCTCCATGATCTGTTTTTATACTAGAGATAACACATCCTTTTTCGTTTTGAACCTTTTTAGCAAATTTTTCAAAATACGAAAAGGTTTCGGACTTACTTGAAAGGAAATATACCCAAGTAAAACGGGAGTAATCATCAATAATTACTAGACAATATTTCTTACCCCCAATACTACGAGTTCTAGTTGGTCAGAAGAGATCCATATGCAGCAAATTGTAGTACATGATTAGTAGAGACATAATTTATTGGCTTAAAAGAATTTCTTACCTGCTTTCCCAGAATACATGGAGTGCATGAATCAGTCTTTTGGTATGGCAATTTGGGTAGACCTCGAACAAGCTGCTTTGATGAGATTTTGGCTAATTGCTTCATGTTGACATGACCAAGCTTTTGTGCCATAAGCTTGCTTCGTCTTGAATTGAGATAAGACATTGCGATTCATTTGGTTTCACATCCGAGAAGATAGATATTTCCATGTCTTCGACCCTTGGAAAGGCGAGTAGAGTCTTTGCGATTCGAGAACATGTTCCTTCTTGAAAGAAGATCTTGAAACCGGTATCACACAATTGACTAATGCTGAGAAGATTGTAATTGAGTCCTTCCACTAAGGAAACATTACTTATTGTGAGAGTTCCAATTTTCACGGTTCCAAATCCCACAATACTTCCTTTGATGTTTCCTCCGAATGAAACTTTTCCACCATTTACTTGAGCAAGCTTTATAAAGCAATTTGAGTCTCTGTCATGTGTCTTGAGCATCCATTTGTCAAGATACCACTTTCTGTTTCTTGATGGAGACTGCATTTAACATAACGTCTCAAGCTTTCTTTGGTACCCAAATTTTCTTGGGTCCTTTGGTGTTAGTAAGATAAACAGTATTAGCCCATACTTTCTTAATAGGTTTCCATACCATAGGACACTCTTTTTCAAAGTGATCCGGACTGTTGCACTTAGAACATCTGAGAGCATTTCTACCTACAGGTTTTACAAAAACTTTCTTGAAGTGATTTTTGTAAACCTCATTCGAAAGCCTTTTCTTAATTCTTTCTTTTACTTTAGGAAAATCAATCAAGGGAATTGTTTCTTCTGTCATACCTAGACCAGACTTATTGAAGTAAGGTCTTTGTCTTGAAAGAATTTTCTCAAGTTTTCAGACCCTATAGAAAATTTCTTTGATATATTTGATAAGTCTGTTTTTAAAAAAGCATTTTCTTTTAAAAGATTTTCTTCATTTTCTTTAAGATTGGAAACAGACAAGTCTAGACTTTTAACTCTTTCTACTAAAACATTTTCCTTTTGTTTTAGAGCTGAGTTTTCCTTTTTTTGTTTGGAAATTCTTTTGAGAGAAGTCTTAAGACTAAAGCATAGTTCATCAATATATTTAGAAACTTTGACGGGAATTTTAAAATTGCTTACCTCAAATTCTTAAATCGAGTCGATCTTGAGTCGATCCAGTGCGAGTACGGTGTGCCATTAGACATAGATTGGCATATTCATTATCACTTTCTTCACACTCGGTATCACTCGGGTTTTAGCTTTGAGAGCTTTTCGAAATTTTCAGCTTTTCCTCTCTTCTTCTTGAGGAAGAGGACAATTGGGTACGATGTGTCCCTTTTTCTTGCATTCAAAGCGGACTACATCTTTATTTGGTTCCTCATCATCAACAGACTTGGTCTGCTGTCTTTGAAAGCTTTGTTTCTTTGAGTTGAACCTTCTTCCTTTTCTATTTAGTTTTCTGAATCTTCTTATCATGAGAGCAAGCTCCTCATCGTCCATATCATCTTCAGAATCTGTATCATCAGAATCATCATTTGATTTTAATGCAATGGATTTCTTACCTTTTGGATCTTCATCTTCATTGATCCTTTCCACTTCATAGGACTGAAGAGTTCCAATCAGCTCATCAACATATAGTGGCATAATTCTCTGCGTCTCTCTTATTGAAGTCTTTATGTGATTCCAATCCCTGGAGAGTCCACGCAGTAGCTTGTTTACCTTCATGGGATCAGAAGTTGGTTGACCTTGATTTTCAAGACCATTCACAATATCGTAAAAAGCGACTAAACATGTCGGATATTGATTCTCTGGTTTCATTTTGAAGGCTTCGTATTGACCAAGAAAATGTTGATTCTTGTTTCCTTCACTCGTCTGTTCCTTCATAGGTGATATGCAATCTGTCCCAAACTTCTTTTGCTGTACCACAAGAAGATATTCTATTATACTCAGTTGGTGATAAAGCACAACATAAGGAGTAAATTGCTTTTGCATCGAGTGTTTGTCTCTTGGTTATTTCTTCCTGAGACATTTCGCTGGTTTCTTGGTATCTTTTCCTCTTTCGAGAGGCGATGCGATGGTAGGAGTAATTCCTTTTCTACAACGTCCCATTCCGGAGGATCCTTTGATCGTAGGGAAAGCTTTCATCTTGTTCTTCCGGATGTTGTAATCCTTTCCATCAAAGTAGGGTGATGCAGTATTGCTTTGCCCTTCCATCAGCCACAGTGCTAGCATACTAGCCATTGATCTTTTACTATGAAGTAAAACACTTCAAATAAAGTAAGTACACAGGCTCTGATACCAATTGATATTGCTAGTATGAGTACCTAGAGGGGGGTGAATAGGTGCCTAAACAATTTATCGATATACGGATGCGATTCTTAACATATGATAGAAAGTAAATTCTCTCTTTAATTAACAAAATGAAATACTATCGAGGTAGAAAGAGTAAGGAAGAGAAAATTGAACACAGGATTTATAGTGGTTCGGCTTATTCAAGCCTACGTCCACTCTTCCGCATTGACAGCCCACCGGCTGGATTTCACTATGATCAAAAGAGAAGTTACAGCACAGCTTTGCCTTGATTCCACAGTGTAGATGTTCTACCACACCTCCTCAAGGTCTCTCACAAATATAGACTCTCTTTTGTATACAAGTATTCGCTCAAGGGATTTATCTAAACAAATAGGAGCTTCAGACTTTGGAATTCTTCTATCGCGCACTTCTCGAACAACTAAGAACGACTTCCTTATATACTCCTTTATGCCATCATACCCGTTGGCACTTACCAAAGGAATTCCTCCAATCTACCCGTTGGACGGAATCAATTAGGAAGATTGTTCGAGCTATTAAAGAACGTGTTGATAGCCCATCAATCTGTTCGCCCATACAATCGGATCTCGGTTTTCATAAGTAGAACCTTCCAATAATATTTAGACAATCATTGAATCTTCAGTCATTGAATCAAACTTGATCAATCAAAGGATTTACGATCGTCTTCTCCAGCCACGAGATCTTCTCCAGGATGATAAGGTTAAATCCCGAACGAAACATCCGAGTTTTGGATAACATTTCTTCAACGGATTAGAGACTGTCAATGAGGATAGACTTTGAGTCTTGAGTCGGCTGTCCGGAAGTCTTCAGGACTTTAGCGACGAGTCTGCAGACTTCGAGACTAGGCGATGGATACGTTTTGTCAACTTCAAAACTCTTCACGAGGATTTCTCCAACAACGTGTACATGAGACATAGTAAGAACAAACGAAATGTAATAGGTCAAAACATCATTTGACTGTTTCCTTATATAAATTCATCAACAGCTATGTTGACATTAGAATCTCATATTACTAATATATTAATACGATTTTTTTTATGCTTAAATGTCTATATATTTTCTTATTATAAGTATGTACAAAAATCTGTGGAAAGCATGGATTACATCTGGTACATATTAGAATTCAATGTCTACTTAAGAAAAGGGAACTTTATATATATGTATGTAAATTTTAAAAAGTGCCTGCGAGGCACTTGTTAAGGGTTATTAATTGTACTTTGAAAATATGAATATTTCTATTTAAAATATTCTACTTTGTCGAAATATGTTGATTTTCAATTTGCAAAACATATAGGTATACGTTTTTACTAATTATAGTGGGCTTAACTAGGGCTCAAAAGATACTTGTTGACATTATATATCTCTCTGAAGTTTTCTGATGATACTCATTTGACGTAAAATACATTACTAAAAATAAATGCTATTTTGAAGCTTTTAATTTCCATTAGGAAACATTCTAATAATGGATAAGGTAGGTCCCGACTCCGTCCTAACTCCTTTTTGGCTTGCAAAAGGAAAAAACAAAACAAAACAAAACATTTCATCTATTAAAATTCTTCAAACAAATAAAATTTAGTTTAATTACGTAGATCAAACTATATGAAACTGATGTATGGTATATACATTGACTTTTGTTGAATATAGTAGCTAGTAATGTGTTGAAAATAGTAGCTTCAATATTCCTGTTGCACATCATATGAGTAGGCATTTGCTAGTCACTTAGTCAATTGCTTGATTGTTTGCTCTTGACTGTTTATCAAAATGCCTCGCACAGGTACCCTGATGATGTTTACGATCGGCTCTGGACACTTCGAAACTATACTAACTGGTTCCCACTGAACACCACATCTACCATCGATTTATCTGACAAAAATGATGCATACAAGTATAAGGTTCCTAAGGAAGTACTTCAGACTGCTGAAAGATCAATGAATGCCAGTTCTCCCTTGTCCTTTGGTGGGCAACTTCGAGCTCCGCGCTCAAATGGATTGTGTATTTTCATTTCGCGGAGATTGAGAGACTAACGAGTGGCCTGAAGAGGGAGTTCACAATTGCCATGAATGGTAATCAATTCACGGAAACAGTGAGCCTTGAATATTTAAAGCCAGTGGTCGTAGTTTCCACTCCAGTTAGCGGGTCGTTTATCACCTTCTCAATTGATTCAAAGAATAAGTCTGGAAATCCACCGATCCTCAATGCCATGGAATCCTATATGGTTGTTGATCTTTTAAATGTACCCACAGCACAAGATGATGGTATGCTTTTATTCTTCCACATGTTTTTATTGCCTACATACACTTATTGTAGTTGTGCTACAATTGACATCAATATTAGAATGAACGGATGTGGCTAACCATTATTCTGCTATCTCCTTAATTCCCTGCTTGGGCCACTTTCTGCTTGGTAGTTGCAGGAAACTCTCTTCAAGTTGAAGCCCTGAAATGTTAATAGTCTTTTGAAAGCTGAAAGTCTATACAACTCATATCTGATCGCAACCACATTTTTCATCTCTATTCTTCTCTTTAAATAATATATCTTTTATTTGATTTCAACCACAGTAAAAGCTATTAATGACATCAAAACAAGGTATCACATTGAGAGAGAAAGTTGGCAAGGCGATCCGTGCATGCCAAGCAAATACACATGGGATGGTCTAACTTGCAGTAATGAAAATCCTCCGAGAATTATAATACTGTAAGTCCCCTGGCATTGTTACTTAGATGGTATTGGTTTTGTAGGTGAAATTTAAGAAGAATTCTCATTCGTCATGAAAATTGAAAGTTTTATATATCAGGGCAAAAAGACATTTGAGATATATGCAATCTTTCAATGTGAATTCTCAGATCGATCAAGAAACTTTGTCATGCTTTTGTCAAGTCTCACATGAAGTGGGACTAAGCAAGTGAAGTGACTCAAAATTTGACACTTGCCCCCCAAAAATCACTAGCCTGAGTAGCCATTTTGGGCGTCGTCCAAATAGATTTGACTAGGATATTACAAAACATTATTAGAGAATGACACCCTCCGATGCTAATTTTTGGGCTATTAAAGGGTAATAGAGTACTCGTCTTGAGCACTCGTTCTCAGATATAATAGTAGATATTGCAACTTGGCTTGAGGAGAGCGCAGAGTAATTACTAGGGCACTCGCAGGGCTACGAAGATTGCCAAGAGAGTAACACTAGACCAACTAACACGTCGAAAGGTGTGAGAGTGCTGCCAGACTATGGGGGCATGATGGGAACTTCAGTGTTTTAAAAGAGGAAGTTTTTGACACCCAAGCCTCACATGGTATATGAGAGAGCTCATAAAAGTTTGACACCCACCTAAAAAGTCACCATCTTGAGTACTGTTGTTGGATTTGCTCAATATGGATGGGCTGGGTCATGACAATTTACATACTCATTGGCAATAAACGCTCTCTTCTTCTCCGACACTTTATATTGTTTGTGCAACTTTTTGCACCAATAACCTATCTTTCCAATTTTTGACATTAAGTGTTCCAAATTGCATTGTGTATGAGCCAATACTATCTCCTCCTAAAATAATATTTAGGTACTCTAGGTCCAATAGTAACCATAAGAAATAGAACAAGGAGGTAGGAAAACCCCTGCAAAGAATGAGATTGACAAGCATGAATGGTCTTTTAATACCTAGAACTTTTACACCTGGAGGACCTAAAATATTTTCATTCTCGATAATTGATTGCACAAAATTTTCTTTATTGTAGCAAAAAATGTAGCCCCTATGGAGATGGCAATGACATGATCCTCTATTTTGATCTATTGTGGTCAGGGAATTGAACTCAAGCAATTTGATGGGCGACATAGTTCCATCACTTTCAGATCTATCAACAATGATATATTTGTAAGTTTGACCATGGTTGACTTGGTTGTGTCTGCATGTCAGTCATGATTATGCAATCCTAGGGAGTCAACTCGCAATAAAATGTTTAAGGTTGAGCATTAGCAGACATAGACTATTGAAATATTACCCTACTGTGCGGAAACATCCTGCTTTTGGCAATGGAGATGGTCAACTTGATACTAGGTGTTTCAAACTTGCTCTTTTACAGAGATTTGTCCACCAATCAGCTTACAGGAGCAATCCCAGAAACTCTGGCAGAATTACAAAATCTTAGATTTATGTAAGTTATGTTTCTAAGTGAAGCAACAAAGGATTTAAAGTGGACAAATCTCTAATCATGGCTATATTTGCAGAAATTTAAGTGGAAACAACTTGATTGGATCAATTCCTAAAGCTCTTAAGAAAAGGGTTAACACTTTAATCATGAGGTGCTCTCTCTCTCTCTCTATATATATATATATGCAACTTTTACAGAGTGGAAAGGCTACCGGCATTTTTCATTTATTGTGATTAAAAGCAAACAAGAAGGCCAACTCATGATCAGCATTTGGCAAATCAATCTAGACATATTTGGATAGGAATTTAAGATCAGCTCCTTCATTTTTTTGTGGCAGTTTGACAGGAAACCCAAATCTTTGCCATGATGATCCTTGCCCGCAGAAGAAGAGACAAAATACCATCCTTGTTCCTGCTGTTACATCAGTTTCAAGCTTCTTTGTAATTTTCTTTGGTGCTTTGGCAATTATTTGGTTAATTAAACAGAAACGAACAGCACGTAAGTTTTCTTAATTGTCTTGTTCACACAATCACATGATATTTAATGACAATCTTGACTTTGCTTTTCCTTTGGTACAATTCTATCTCTACAACAATGTCTTTCTTGGATTTGAGAAAACAAAACTCAGCAATTACTATCTCTTCTCAACCATTCTAAGAGTATCATTTTGCATTCTCAATGACATTGCAATCAGGAATAAACGAAAGTTGGCTTTAATCAAAATTTCACAATGCTAGTAATATGAGTTACATACTGATCACAATCAAATGGAGACTAGAGAGAGACGGATCACCATAGGATGCTCACATCAGAATCACTAAGAGCGTGTCCATTCATCAGCTTAACTTATCGAAAATAAAATTTCTGAGTTTTTATTTTTTGAAAGTAACCAAGCTATGCATTAAGCTAAGAAAGATTGTCTATTTTTTAGCATATGTGAAGGCAGGTGACAGAGAATTCCTGCCTAGATCTTTTGATTGTTGTCCTCTTCTTCGTTAATATAGCTCCTCAAACAGGATCAGACAAACCCTCCATACATCTTTTAATTGTTAAGATGCAATTGGAGTCATTTGCCTCAAATGTCAACTATCCAAAGGGGTAGTCGTACTACTCATAGGAATCTTTTTGCTTCAGAATCTAGTGAAAGGACGCTGAGATTAAAGAATCGACCTTTTAAGTATGGAGAGGTTTCAAGAATCACTGGGCACTTTGCACGAGTGATTGGTGAAGGTGGATTTGGAAAGGTATATCTTGGTACACTAGATAACGGCACTGTAGTTGCGGTGAAGATGCTCTCTGAATCATCAAAGCAAGGATACAAGGAATTTCAAGCTGAGGTTAGATAGGATGATGGAATTACTCTTTTTAAAATCACCTTATGCTCAATTACACAAATGTGCATTCAGAAACTTCCTCTTAGATTTTTGTTTGTATCCACAATTCTGGTGCAAACTTGTGATACTACAGGCTCAACTCTTAATGATTGTTCACCATGGAAACTTGGTTTCTCTGTTGGGATATTGCGATGATTTGAAACACATGGCATTAATATATGAATACATGGCCAATGGAAATTTAAGGCAACACTTATCAGGTGCGTGTTTATGTTATGTTATAATGTTTTTTCTACAAAATAATCCTGAATCACTCTATTTCTTGCTCATTTGTGAAGTTAAGATGCAATCAACAGAGGACCATCCGAATGTCTTGACATGGAGTAAGAGACTACAAATAGTTGTGGATGTAGCACAAGGTACATGAATAATATATCTATAGTTACAAGTTTTTTCTCATCCCTGCTTTCACATTGTTGACACAATTTTTGCAAGGATATCAGGTTTAGATTACTTGCATAATGGTTGCAAGCCACCCGTCATTCCATAGAGACTTGAAGACTACAAATATCTTGTTAAACGAAGACTTCCGAGCAAAAATAGCCGATTTTGGCTTGTCTAGAGCTTTTGCAACTGAAAATGACTCTTATGTGTCAACTTGTCCTGCAGGCACTCCTGGCTACCTTGACCCTGAGTAATGGCTAAAACTCATTATTATTAATCTAGTTCAGTTCAAGATCTCTATTTGCATAGAATTATGGACATTGCCTAGGATTTATCTTTGATTTAAAGATTTATTATTTGTTTTGTTTTCCTCGTAGGTTTCAAACTTCTTGAAACTTAAACAAGAAGAGTGATGTTTATAGTTTCGGAATCATACTCTTTGAGTTGATCACAGGCCGACCTGCAATAATGAGAAGCCAAGATGGCAGTGCTAGCATGCACATACTAGAATGGTTGATTCCTATTGTTGAAAGAGGTGATATACAAAGCATTATGGATCCAAGGTTGCAAGGAGAATTTGACGTCAACACGGCTTGGAAAGTAGTGGAGATTGCTATGTCTTGTACACGACCACCAGCGATCCAAAGGCCGGACATACATCACCTATTGGCAGAGCTGAGAGAATCTTTGGTGAGCAAATCAAGTGGTTCTTTCAAAATGACCTCCCTGGAGCTCCATTCTAACAATGCCCCTGTGGTGAGGTAGTAGAACTTTTCCAATACGGAGAGGCTAGTTTCTTCTTAAGTAAAAGATTAACTTTTGTCGGCAAATTTGCACTGTGTTTTTTGGATTGCGTCATCCATTTACCTTTTCTTTTCTGTGATTGAATATTCGAATCTCGCTTTTATAACAATGATGTCCTTTCATCCTTTGTTGTTTCTTTCTCAAATAATAATGTCATTTCAAGGCATTCCTAATATTGCGAAATTAGGAATTCCACATTGAGTTTGGGGGCAGGTAATTCAGAGGTTGGGATTATCCATGGATGTGGTGATCGGCGTTACCAAGCACTCCCAGCACGTTCTTGGGATTTACCTGACAATTTAGTTGAAATCAACACCATTGATTATGTAGCAACAATTAGTAATGTTGAGCGGGTAGACTGAGACAATTTAAAAATAATGAACTAAAGTACCTGATAAGCTCAAATTATATGTACCATTAGTGGTCCTAATGTAGTACTTCTCACAAGCAAGTAGGGATATACTGATAAGCATCTTTTAACAAATTACGGACACCAGACTTGAGCTTGTCTTTTGATAATGTACACATTCATAAATGTTTATATACAAATATATGGCAATCCCCATCTCATCTATTTCTTAGAATTCAGGATAGGCCTGTTGTCTTGGGGTTCCAATGCAACAACTAGTACCATTAATTGTACTTGGCCAAAGAAGATGGGCACCACCGTTATAACATTGCCATTGCCTAATTCGTCAAAAAAGGATTCACCAATGTGCCACAAAATATTCCAGTTTGCGGCAATCAATGGCGGGATTTTTTTTAAAAAAAAAAATGAGGGCACATTCGTAGCGAGCAAACTCGATATATTAGACCAGTAGGTATTTTCGCTAACACAGGTATGTGATGTCCCTCTTGAGTTCGGGGGAACTTTGATCAAGCACGAGATGCAACAATAATAGAACCATAAAGTCAAAACACTTGTGATGTAGAAAGTGTGTCTTGAACTCAAGTGCCTCATCGTCAATTCTCTTGTGACTTTGTTGGTCTACCATGACGGAAGCTTTCCTGATCTAGTTGAAAGACAAGGGGAGAGGGAAGTCACTTTTGATGACTATGGATTCATAACTCGTGACAGAGTAATTGAGACCATAAAAGAGAGAAGACAAGGAGAACAGAGTTTGAATAGCGTCATTTAGTTCATGCACATAGAATATTCGCTAAGTTATCTACTTCTGCCGCTAGCTATATAAAGAGAACTAAATCAAAGCTGACATTATTCTAATAATTAGAATAATAACATGAGTGTATAAACTTTCAAATACATTCCAAAGTATGTCATTTCATAATTTCAAAGTGAGTACTATTTTCACCTAATTAATCGTATTTTAATTTCTTTCAAAGACTAAGTTAACGATGTCTTGAATAAATGAGAATATCGACAGCGATTTAATTTTGATTCTATTAATGTGGGACTATCGTGTATATAAAGTTCAGAATCAATGTTCATTGTTTTAAAAACATTGACCATCTTATGAAGACATTGATTAATATTTAAAATGTCATTTTAAAATATGTCACATTGCTTGTTTATGGGGAATTCATATGCTCTTTATGTACATATGGTCCCCCTCTATCTAAAAGTTTGGTTTTTGGATTGGACATTCTACATGGTATTAAAGGCAAGTTCCACCCCAATTCATTTCCCATATGCAACGTGTTTGTGGAATTTCATGTGATCTCCCCCCATGTTATAATATAAATAACGGCACGAAGTAGATGGAATAATAAGAGGGAGCCCAATCTCTAAATCTTTAATTTATAATTGACCAGACCAAAGTTAACTAAATAGTCAAATTGAATGATTTATTATATCCAATGTGAACAACTCCTATTCCTACCACCTCAGATTCTGGGTACTAGTATAATGCTAATTTAATATGGGTTGCATGTAATATCTTCAATTATGTATATTGGCAAGAGACCTTTCTCTGTCTTCTAGAAAGGGAAGAGCAACGCTGCTTATCATAAACATAAAGCCAAACTTATAGTTCAATTCTAGCAAGTTTGTATGGTCGAGATTGATGAGAGAGGATTAATTTTTTTTTTAAATTACATTAATCACACCTAATTGATCCTAATAGTCAAGGCCCAATAAAAGATTTCTGTTGCGACCTACCCTTTACATTCGAAGGGAAAAGGACTGTATAGATTTAGTGGTATAGCCTAAACAATGAGCCTAAGGCACTTAATTAGGTGCAGGCTCTCTCAAGCCCTTAGCCCATGTGACATTGGGATATTTGATATTGAATAAAATTGACGTAATGAGAATTTCAAATGGAGAGTCACCACAAGTTTATTATAGTCGGCTAAAAGCTAAATGAGGCATGGAAGCATGCATTACGTCCAACACAACTAGAGCACCTATGGTTGATGACTTGGTTATATTGATTAATCAACTAGCGCCCTTTCGGTACTTAATCTTGTTCACATACAAGAAGGATGTTTGTCAAGCAGTTTGGATTGATTTTTGAACTTATCCACTAATACGACCTATGGTCGTATGGGTGTACAATCATTAAAATAACAATCAACAACCAATGGAGCATTAAATAAATTGCGAGAAGGAAGAATCTAACACTAAGAAATAAGAAAAAAAAATGACATTAATTAACCTAAGGGTAAACAACAATAATCATATTTAAAGTGTGCAATCCAATGATAAACGAAGTAGAAATGCAAAAACAGTGACCTAACCTCTATTTTTAAGGACATTCAAACCCCATTGCAAAGCCTCAAGAACTTTTTCAATTTTGAGCACATCTTTATTTCAATTATAGACTTTCACACATTTGAATAGAATACTTCTTGAAAACTAATTTTAACACATTTTCCTAATTTTTAGAATAAAATAGATTTTTTTTTTTTTTGAATTTTTTATATGTAAATACAAAATCTCTTTTACAGGATTTTTAAACTTTTCTTTTGTAAAAAAAAATTCAGAATATTCTTTCTAATCCAAAAATAGGGAGACCGGGCTGGGCCCAGGGGCCTTGTCCCAATATAGGCTGCGCTGGCTTGGGCTAAGGACACAAAAATTGGGCCTGATTCCAGTACATCAGGTCCTTCTCAAATGAAACAAACCCGCTAGCCCAACCCGAAACTACCTAAGCCGAGCGAAGCCCAAGCTTTATAAAATTAAATCAACCCCAACCTCAACGCTCAAGCCCACTTACGCTGAACCCAATTTATTGAAAGACCTAATGGAACCCTAAGTTCCCTAAACCTGCCCAAGCCTACCGTCCACAAACGAGAGCCGCTTCCCTGCCCGCTCCTCACCAGGCCATCACTGTTGTCCATCATCAACCATTCAAGATCTTGCAAAGAATACGGCCACAACGTAGCTGGAGCAAACAGGGCATTAGGAACTCAATAGACAAAATGATGAGGGCTCATTCAGGAACCGTCACAAGGCCTTTGCTTCACCGACACACCTCACCGTTTTAGCCTCTAGCATGCATGCGGTTCACCAAAAAAGAACAGAAGAGAATGTGGGCAGAAATTCAGGGTAGCACGAATCATACTAAACGTCGACACGCCAGCTCACCAGCCAAGCACTAATATGCAGAACAGAACAGAAGGGCTTTCTCCGATCACTTATCAGAAGCAAGTCATCGAGCGAGTCTTTGTGTCCGACTGAAAGCGGTGAGGCACACCAATGAACTGACGTTTGTGGTGTCGAGTTCATCCTTACATCGATCAGAGGACATCTCTAGTCGACGAAAATACTTCAAACGAATCCAAGGCGCGCTTTCACGGAAACAAACTAAGCCTCGGCCTCATTTTAGATTGACACTAACTGAGGCATTATATCAAACGCTTGGGGAGCGTCAAATGAAAGGCAACTACGGACAAGAAACAAGACTCAAAACCGGATCAAAGCTCAACAGGCATCGGCAGGGAATGCTCAACATCAACGAAGGACAGCATAAGCGAACCCAAAACGCACGCCCCCGCTCAGTATCTCGTGCAAAAACATGAAAGAGCAAGGCAAAAGCAGGGCACAAAATGGGGAAAATAGAGGCGGTCGATGGAGGTCCCTACCCAGCTCGGCAGCGGCGAATGAGGGCGAGTGGCTAGATCGGAGGCCTTCCACGTTCTCGGCGCGCTCCGAGCCAAGATCCTCGGGAAATCGACACAACCCGAAACAAATAAAAAAAAAAAAAAAAACTCGCACCGAGGCCTACCGTGGGGAAAGGGACACGTCGGCGAGGGTCGGCGGTCGAAATCTAGGCGCGGTGGCCCGGAGGAGGCCTTCCCTCGGCCTCGCTCTTCCCTCGGTCTCTCAATCTTTTCTCCTCGGCGCGCATGGAATCGCCTTGCCAGCTGCCAGCTGCCGGGGCGCTTGCCCTCGACCAGACATCATCGCGCGACGTTCCCTGCGGCTGACCTGTTCCCCGTCGTAACAGTGTCCCCGTCGCGCTGCAGAGGGCGTGAGCCGTGAGGGAAAGAGAGGGGAATAAGAGGAAAGGGCCGGGCCGGTGAAAAAAAAAAATGGAAAGAAAAGGGGAAGGAAAAAGGAAAGAAAGGGCCGGGTCGGAAGAGAAGTGTTATTTGGTAGATAAAGATTATGGTGACGAAAAGGTCATGAGCTAAGTTTTCTAAAATCTACGATGAAAATTGAGCTTCAAGAAGCTTGAGAGAAATATAATAAGAGTTTTGTCCAATGAGGTCTAGAAGATCCAATTTTCTTGGTTAATAGGCTACTCTTCGCTTGGTTTATCCCCAAAAAGTATAAGGCTACACATTACTTGGCATACTTCATTGCTGGAAATCATTTCAAGTCGAACATATAAATTGTTTTGTCTATTTTCACAACATTACAATTCTTGAAAACAAAACTGATATTGTTGTGGTATAAATTAAGTGAAATATATCAATGATACCATGGCAACATATTGCCTGAATAAAGAGAGCTAGCAAGTTGATCCATGTATCCCAAGCAACTATATATGGGGTGGTTTGAATTGTAGTTATGTGAAGACAAGCAACACCTTAGTTGTAACAACTCAGTTTGACAAGAGTGAGGAGTGGTCACTAGGACAAAAGGACTCGGAATCCAAATCACATATTGAACAAGGAGAGAGGTGCTTAAGATATACATGTAAAAAATGAAATTAATTCATAGAAGTGCTTTTTGATGTGATGAAAGTTTTGCTTTGGAACTCTAAAGTTAAGCTCTAGTTCATGCTAGAACATTACCATGATGGGTAACCTCATTGGAAAGTACCTACCTGTACACCAAAGGATAAACCATGAGGTTTGGTATGTGATGGATTAAAGTGAACAATACCTAAGTAAGTTCAAACATTAGTGATCAAAAACTTCAAAGTGAAGTTATCCAATTTTGAGTTGTCTAGAAATATGGTGGTGGAAGACAGGATGCACTTGATGTAGCAAACACATAGATTAATTTCTCATCTATCTTTTACTAAATAGTAAGTGTCTTAAGCATAAAAATTCACATTGCATAAGCATGACTATGGAGGGAAAAAACCAAAAAAATTCATAAACCTATTACGTTGGTACTAATTCAGTCATAAACTTTTCAATTGGTCCGATTTAATTGTAAACCATTTACATTTGTGCTAATTGAGTCTATTCAACCAATTTTAGTCAAAGTTGCTGATGTGGATGCTAGCCATCAAACGTTACATGATTGGTGTTGACGTAGATAAATTTTACAAAATTTAATATTTTTTTCTAAATTTTTATTATATTACATTTTCATTTTTTTTAATTGTGGTTGCATGGGGTCATTGGCAACCCTCATTGACCAATGGACTAGAACATGTAAGCCCTTATCGGTTGCTAGCAAGGGTTGTGGCCCTCGCTAAGCCCTTATCAATTGCTAGCAAGGGTCATGGCCCTCGCCTAGACAATCACCAGTCATGAGAGTTGAGTCGTTGATAGAGGTCACGAGAGTAGCCCTCGCTAGAAGGAAAATAGATGCAAGTGTCTAGTGCGAACTTTGGCATGAAATACGACATGAGGTTGAAGAATGTGAGGAGTTTCCTGAATGAAACGAGAAACTGCACCAAGGCAAGGGCAATAAGAACTTGACTGGGGCCTCCTTTGGAAAGGAAACTGCGATAGCACAACCAAGCCTAAATATTCGACTTGCACGTTGGGGTCAATTTCCATGCCCAAGTCTGTCCCGTGAACGTTGGTTCTGGAGTTCCTTTCATCTCACTCGACAACGCCATCTACCCAATCGATTTTGGATCACATTTTTCTCCTCGAAAAGAAATGTGGGGTAGGTAGCACAATGCACTACCCCGTGAAGTTGAAATTTTGGGCTCTTCATAATGTTAGACAAATCTAGTCATATCCTGTCTCAATCCCAAAAAATTCAAATTTCACGCGGTCTGACCCATCAATCAATGTATCTCGATGTTTAGATCATGGGATGAAACACATCCTTTTTGTCCTTTTTATCTCTCGAGAGTCAAAATACATGCCACATGTGTCATGAACGAGACCTATGATAAAATTTAGTGAACATTGCCTCATGCATCCATCTGGTACCAAAGGGATGTCTATGATTAAATTTGGACAGGTGGAGTAGCCAATCTCAGGTACATGGAATTTCACTCGGAGGTCATATGCGAAGATCACATCTTATACTATTATTTGGTCTAGTCTTGTATAGTTATTCACGAGTAAAATTCATCTCAGATGGCCACCACCTTTTGTGTTTACTTGAACTACTTCTTTTGGAGGCTCTAGCCACTTAGGCACGTTTGGTAACATTTTTGTTAAAAAATTATTCAAGGAACAGAAATAGAAAAAACTATTTCTGCTCCGGGAACAATTTTGAACGAAGAAGGCATTTGGTAAACTTGTTCGGAAATAAAAAATAAACAGAAACACGTTTGGTAAATTTGTGTTTTTTTTTTTTGTTTCTTTTAATTTTTAATATTTTTATTTTATTTTCTTTATTTTTTATTTTTTATTTTTTTCTTCTTTTGGCCGGTCGTTGGCCGTGACCATGGCTGGCCACCGGCCGACGAGGGGGCGGCCTCGCCCGGCCACCACGGCAAGGCTCACCGGCCCCCGCCGAGGCCGAGCCTTGCCGTGGCGGGCGAGCTCGGCTCGCCCAGATCCGACGAGCCGAGCTCGCCTAGCCACGCTCGCGCAGCCAAGGCGAGGCCGAGCCTCGCCAAGGGCTAGCGACACTCGGCCTTGCCGGGGGCCGGCGATGCCCGGCGAGGTTGCCGGCCAAAGAAAAAAGAAAAAGAAAAGAAAAGAAAAAGAGAGGAGAGAGAAAATTTATTCTTAAAAATTGTTCCAGAAACAAGAAATGCGTTTTTCTTGTTTCTTGTTTCTATTTCAAATGTGTTCCTGGAAACAAAAAAAAATAGATTTGGAACAAAAACGCAAATAAATGCGTTTCTGTTCTTTTTTTGTTCCTTGGAACAAAAAAACAGAAATTTTGTTCATAAACAGAAACAAAGAACATTAACAAACAGGCCCTTAGAACATTCTAAGAGGGAAAAATAAGCCTAGACTTATTGTTTTTCCTTTTTGTTTTAGTAACGCATGGGGTGACCGACCTTTCTGAAGCATGGCTGTTTCCTCTGTGCAAGATGAAAAAAGTAAAATTTATCAAAAGGCAGCAACCCACATAACGAAAATAAATAAATTTAGTAATTTAGACAGCTTATATAACAAGATAGAAATGTGACTAATACCACCTTTCCACAAAACATTAACTATATATAAATGGACAGGCCTATTCACATTAAATTATTAAGGTGCGGTAAATTTGCCCACAAATCCATGATAAAAGGTCCTTTTTAATGTTTCTAATAGATTTCCTTGGAAATATCATTTTCTCCTAAAAGCAACGTACTAACCTACAAATTCCCTGGTTAGCCATGCTTAACCAAATAAATTTTCTTATTCAAATTACCTTTTTCTCAAAAGAATTATATTAAGCAGCACAGATAGCAAAATTAGCCTTTGGAGTATACATATGCAAGCGATGGTGGTCGGTCTAAACCATGGTGAGCTTTGTTGATATTGATGGCTCTCGTTCAGAGATGTTGCAAATGATGTAGAGGCAGCAATAAAAGTTCGAAGTAAGTCCTTGTCAACCATGAAAACATCGTCCTCCTACAAATTATTCTCCCTTCTTATAATTTACTGTATGATTTTTCATGGTGGATGTCTATAGCTGGGAAAAAAAAAATTAAATTTCACGGTGTATTGTAGCAATCATGCATGTAAACTAATTAGCATTAAACATGATATATTGTGTCAATTTATCAATGGTCAATATTCATCAGTCAAAAGCTGTCTGTTGACACTTATTTTGGTACTTGGACTTTGATTCATTTGCGGACAAAGACCTAGCTGCAAGTCTTGGTCTTCTTGTATTGTAGCCATGACTCGGTCGATATAGACTCGGTCGATATAACTTTTGGGTCTGACCTTTCCAACATGAGATGCTTCATTAAGAGCTCTCTTGCTCCTTGTGGCTGATGTAATTCTGTGATAGAAAATGTCCATCTTGAACACGGCTGGATCGTACAAGTTAAGCAGTGGCCGAACAATCCACGATTACACCAGACACTTGGAGGATTGAGCCGGTCGTACTGCCATAACTTTATAGTATGTATTGCACTGTCAAAGTGAAGATATTAATGGCCTTCTTGCATATTCTTATAGGAGAATGAAGGGTTGGTGAAACAAAGAGAGACTGGTTAATTTGTAAAGCTATGTCCTCATATTACCGTAAAATGTTGAATTACAAATACAATGAGGAGTCAGTACGATTTAATTCCCATATTTCTGAAACCTAACAATTACATTATATCTTCACAATTCTGAAAAACTCACGTCGTTAAAACTATTTTTGTCGAGCTTCGAACTGAATTATTTATGTTACAAGGGTAGCTACGTTACCAAATCCATTAACAGCCTTATGAAAGTGGGCTGCAATGATTATGTCTCAGATATAAATAAATAGAAGGATTCAAATTGTAAAAGAACAAAAAGAGAGGGAGCTGATGGCAGATACACTCGTTAACTAAAGTGTCAGTTGCAATGTCGCCCCCATTGTTCTCTTAATTTGGCATTTAAGCCTCGACCTTTCGATGGTAACCTATTGTTCCATAGGATCGCTTTATCCCTCTTAAACCCGAAATCACTTTTATTGCACAACTATGATTATCTCTATGTTGAATGAGCATTTTCGGGGCTTTTTCCATTACTGTGAACATAAAACAATGATATGTGTAAGGTAATTGACGTATGGCAAGCAAAGGTGATCGGTCTAAACCATAATAATGTTCATTGATATTGATAGTTTGTGCAGTGATCATTGCAACTGATATTGAGGTAGCAACCAAATTCGTAGCTAGAAATTCTTGCCAACCATGAAAATATCATCGCCGATCAATTGTTTCTGGCCAGGCCAAATGTTGAAAATATGAGCCACAACTCATCCTTCTCATAATTTATCGGACTGATTTTTCACGGCGGATGCCTCTAGCAGGAAGGAAAAAAAACAAGAAGAAAATTTCACGACGTGTTGTAATAATGATTTGTGTAAAATATGTCGTCTTCGAACTTACCAACAGTCCATATGTCATTAATCAAAAGTTGTCTATTGACATTGACTGTGGTCCTTAGACTTGGGCACATATGCGGAGGAAGACTCAGCTGCAAGTCTTGGTCTTCCTGTATTGTTGCCATGACTCAGTCCACTATACACAGAAGATGGGGTCGAGTATTTTCTTAGTATTTCCTATAGAAGAAGAGAACAATTTCAAATTATTATCGTCTGAATACAGGTCAACCATGAATATGCCTTCTAAAGTCGATATAATTTCGTTAGGATTTTTGTTGGGTTGGATTCAAATTTATGAAAGTTAGGATCATGTTGTCCAGATTTATCAAACTCTTGAATTACCGTTATTTGTGGCAACTGTTTTTCCTATATGAATATAAAGGCTTAAAAGAAAATTGAGGATACAAAATACTTACTAGCAATGAAAAATGCCGGGCCGTAGCGGATGACATACTAGTTAACGCTGTTTCCAGAAATTATTCATTGTTGATTTATTTGGGCTTAGCTATGACACTTAAGAAGGACAAAACTTCAGGATTGGAATATATGCACATAGGTCATCAGCCACCGATAATATGCCGGGAGACAAGCAACATCTTAGTGAACCGAGTACTGCAGAGGCGAAGTTATCCAATTTTGGATTGTCCGGAGATTTAGTTGTGGAAGATAGGAATCACTTGATGTAGCAGATACATAGATTAATCTCTTATCCATGTTTTACTATGTAGTATGTATCTTAAGCATAAAGATTCATATTTTTAAGCATTGACTATGGAGCCACCAACATCTATCTTGATCATGACATATATCACACAGATGGATGACGCAATTCATTAATCTCGAGAGGAACCCGCAAGTGCTCAATGAGAACTTTGGCATGAAATATGATATGAGGTCGAAGAATTTGAGGAATTTCGCGAACAGAATGAGGAACAGCACCAAGGCAAGGGCAATAGGAATTTCTGGGGAAAGTGGACTCCTATTCCTATATATACAAGGACATTATGCTTGTGCTTACATCTGATGACGGACTCGTGAACGTTGCTTCTGGAGTTCCTTTCATCTCGACAACATCATCTACCCGATTAATTTCGGATCACATTTTTCTCCTCAAAAAGAAATGTGGGATAGGTAGCAAAATGCACCGTCGCCCGCGATTGGCCTCTCCATAATGCTAGACAAATTCTGACCTGTCCCCAAAGAATTCACATTTCACGTGGTTGAAGTAATTAACCGGGTTTAATCCGTCAACCAGTGCATCTCAGCTCTTAAATCACCGGGAGAAATGCATCCCTTTTGTGCTTTTATCTCAAGAGACGAAACACATACCACGTGTCATGAATGAGGTCTATGGTCAAATTTAGTGAACATTGCCATAAGGTACCCAGAATATGTCTATGATTAAATTTGGACAGGTGGAGTAGCTAATCTCAGGGACACAAGGAATTTCATGCGGAGGTCATATGCCATGATCACATCTAATAACTATTATTTGGTCAAGACTTCATTATATTATGTGCCGTGAATACATGCTTACACGATTCAAGCAACTAAGTAGACCAATCCGTGTTGTTTACAAAAGCAATTCTTCGATTTTTTGCACGCACAACTCTTGATGATTCTTCACCACTTCCACTTTGTTTCTCTCGTCGAATATTGTGATGACTTTGATAATATGGCGTTAATCTACGGATATATGGCTACAGCCAATTAACAGCGACACCTATCAGTAATAGGTAAGTCCTTCCTGAGCTTTTCTCTACTGGTGTTTGCAGTGATATGACTAGAGTTTTGGTCTTTGGCATCGATAAGACTATAATAACACGAGGAAGCTAAAGCTCATCATAAAAGTATGAAATACACAATATTCTCAGAGTCAAGATATAAGATGATTTGCTGAACATATTCATCTGATAGGGCAGGTAAACCATCAACATCTACTCAAATGTGTCGCTATTTAGAAGAAAAACTTAGCCATGTGTTCCTATGGTGATCCTAACTAATGTAAACAAAATTTCAGACCAGAAATTCACCTAGTGGAAACGGGAAACTTCTAATTAAGTACGGTAGGAGAGGTCAGACAAATGCTCGTCACTTGCTAATCATTGCTGTCTCCATAAGGATAGTTCAGAGTTTTTGAAGATGGTGGAAATTGTGTAAAGTTTTGGCGTGAGCTGGAATTCCCTAATTTGTAGGGGATTTTATTTTCTAGCTCCTAATTTATAGGGGATTTCATTTTCCTTCTGATTTGTAGATGATTCTATTTTCCTAATATGTAGAGGCTTAACTTGTAGAAGAAGTCCATCTGATTATATATATTTGGGTCTTTACATATTTGATGATTAAGGAGAAAATGAAAAATAAAAAGAGGGTTCGAGAGGCTTACCTGAGGATGTAGGCGCACTGTCCAACCTCATTAATCCCTGTGTTTTTCTCTTCTTCTTGATCTGCGTTTATATTGTTAACATGGTATTAGAGCAATAGATCTAAGGACCCAGAAAAACCCTTAACACTGTGCCGCCATCGCCGTTGTGACTCGCCCACATCAGATCGTCGCCGCTGCTGCTGCTGCAATTCAACAGACCTGGTTGCCGCCGCCGCACAATCCTTGTACCACCGCCACTCCATTTGACTCGATCAGGCCACCGCGACATCTATTGTTGCCATACTGTCCAGAAACTCCATCTCCGATGATTGCAGCGACACAAATCGCCGCACCGACAAGATTTCTTTGTTGCAATCCAAATTGCCACACCAACCAGATCCATTGCCACGACGTTAGTCACTGCACCGACCAGATCCCTAGACACCCGAAGATTGCCATGGCTACACTAGTTTCGTGTGGTTGCCGTGTCGACTAGCTCACCAACCCAATAGTGAATTTCACTACTATTTTTAATTTGTGCCTATACACTGACCCATGTACACTGACCAATGGTAGATCAAAATCCTCCACGATCAATGATTCCCTATTAAAATCAAGGGGAGAGTTCTACAATAGACATGCTTCTGGAAATTTTAACAACTAATTTAACTCAGATTTTGACCCAGACTCAGTCCCCGACCTTGACAGCACTTAACGATCCATCTTTAGCATAGATTGCAGTCAAATTGGATAGGATTAATTATGGCTTATGGTCTCAGGTGGTAGAGATTTATATCATGGGCAAGGACAGGCTAGGATACATTGATGGTGACCTTCGTCAGCCTTCATCTATGGACCCGGAGTATCGCAAGTGGAAGACTAAAGATTCCACCATAAAAGTATGGCCGATATAGAACACATACAGCTCTAATTCCCAAGACACCTCATCCAAAACGTATTGACCAATATCGCCCTATTAGCCTTTGCAATTTCTCATATAAGATAATATCGAAGGTTTTGGCAAATAGACTTAAACAATGGCTGCCTATGCTGATTTTAGGGGAACAAAGTGCTTTTGTTAGTGGGAGACAAATTCAAGATAACATATATATTGTGCAGGAGGTGCTACATCAATTGAGGATGAGAAAACATAAGAAACATTTTCAAGCTGTGTTGAAGTTAGACATGCAAAAGGCCTACGATCACATTGAATGGGATTTTCTAGAAGGATGTTTGTTGAAAATGGGTTTTTGTGCAAAATGGGTTAATTGGATAATGCAATGTGTCACTACAGTTACCTTCAGCATCAAATTGAATGGTGAACCTCTTCCTTTTTTCAACCCTACCAGAGGTATAAGGCAAGGGGACCCCTTATCACTCTATCTTTTCATTTTGGTGGCAAATAGTTTATCTTCTTTGATGGGAAAAGCTCTTCAGGATGGGAGTATAAAGGGGATCAAGCTGAATAGATTATGCCCTACTTTGACTCACCTCTTATTTGCAGATGATTCTATATTCTTTTTGAATGGATCCATACAAGAATGTCAAAATGTAGCGTCAATTCTAAATCAGTATCGTTATGCATCGGGACAAGCTGTAAACCTGAACAAGTCTGGTATTTTCTTTAGTAAAGAGTGTCCCCAACTATTAAAGGATAATATGACAAGAGAGTTGAGGGTTCCTGAGCTTGATCGGACTGGCAAATACCTTGGGATTCCTTCTGATTGGGGAACATAAAAAAAACAAGTGTTTGCTTGGATTTTAAATAGGGTAAATATGAAATTGGAAGGCCTGGAAGGAGCAAATTATGTCAAAAGCGGTAAGGAAATCCTTTTGAAATCGGCAGTGCAGTGCATTACCCCAATATGCCATGTCGGTATTCAAAATTCCAGTTTCAGTTTGTAAGGCAATAGAGAAGAAAATAGCCAAGTTTTGGTGGAAAAACAGCGAGACAAGAGCTGGTTTGCATTGGAAGAGATGAGATATAATGAAAATCAGAAAAGACAAGGGAGGTATGGGCTTTAGAGACTTAACTACTGTAAACAAAGCCTTTTTGGGTAAGCAAGCGTGGCGGCTGGTTAAGAATCTGGATGCTTTGTGGAGCAAATTGTTAAAAGGCCTTTATTTCTATCACAAAGACTTTGGGCATGCTGATTCAGGCACTAAGCCTTCATGGGGCTGGAAAAGTTTACTATCGGGAAGGGAGGCCATAACGGATTCAGTGAGATGGTCGATTGGAAATGGGCAAAATGTCAACATTAGAACGGATAGATGGCTGAAGAGGGGACTAATAGGAGGACTTGCAAACTAAAATGACCCACAAAAAGTCTCTGAACTGATGGATTTTGAAACAGAACAATGGAATGCATCACTCTTGCACAACCTCTTTGACGAACAAACAACTCAGGAGATTCTTGCCATCCCAATTAACCGTCAAATTTCCATAGATGAACTGATATGGACAGGATCTAAGGACGGGTCATTTATAGTCAAAAGTGGCTATAATATATTAAGAGAATGAGAGACAGAATACTTTGCAAAGGAAAACCCATCTTCTTCCCACCAAACACCAAAAAAGCTATGGAATGCTATATGGAAGATGCACACTAGCCCAAAAGTCAGGATTTTCATTTGGAATGTGTGTCAAAATGCCATCCCATCCAAGGAGAATCTATGGAAATGAAAGATTTTACTTGATCTGATCTGCGATCTTTGTCGAGAGAGCATGGAAACCGTCGAGCACCTCCATCTTCTTTGTCCCTGGACCGCATGGGTATGGAGCCAACCGGAAATCAACCTACAAGTGTTAGGCTAGGAAGTCACACGAATTGATGTATGGCTGGCGAAGTTTATAAACAATGACTCGAACCTACCTTCTTTGGAAATGATCTCAAATATACTATGGCAGGTGTGGAAGGAGCGCAACAATTATATATTTCGGGGAACTAAGCCGGATGCTTGTAAAGTGGTAGATCTGGCCCGATTTCAGCAAAAAAGTCATAAAAATGGGGTTTCGGGCATTTGCAAGCAAGAACTGAAGAGGAAAACGAGATCTCTCCAACCTGGACAGCTCAAATAGCTGGTTCTTTGAAGATAAATGTGGACGGATCCATCTGTGAGGGGTCAACGGAAGGAGTCGTGGCTTGTATAGTGCGAGATTTCTTCGGTAGCCTCGTGGATGGCTTCGCGAAGCAGGTTCGGGTGGTGTCGAGTCTTCACATTGAAACCCTAGCTGTGCTTGAAGCCTTGGAGTACATAAAACAGAAGAAGATGGAAGTAACTTCAGTGGAAACTGATTGCAGAGGGCTCGTGCAATCCCTCAAGTACAAGAGAGACTTCACTTGGGAAACACATGCGAGCCGGACAAAGTGCTTTCAACTCGCAACAACTTCCGAACGTGGATTTGCTCTATTGTCCACGGGCCGCCAACACAGCTACGGATCGGGCCGCACGACAACACCGAAGCCAACGTCTCCCTTGCAATTGGACGGTTTCTCCCTTTCAAGGCCTTTGGGCCATATTATGTAATGATGCTCCAATTGTGGGGCTGCGATCAGCTATAATATAAATAAAATAGCACTTCTTGACCAAAAAAAAAAAAAAAAAAACTCCATGAACCCAACTTTAATCGGTAACTTTATTCACTTCCTAATTGCAAAAATAGTTTGGGATGTAGTGGTTATTACTTTTTTTTTATGGGACTAATGCTTCTCGCGATTATGATTTGAAGAGGCATGTGGACCGAATGAGACAAGCAGGAGGACCTATTGAAGTTTACTATGACTGCTTTTAAGGGTTGTGGAGAGAGATCGACTTTCGCAGCCCAAATCCGATGGTATGCCTAAATGATATTGCGAGATACAATTCAATCATTTAGGAGGATTGTCTGTATATTTTTCTCGATGGTTTAGATGATCTCTTAAACAAGCTACGATTTGATGCGCTATAGATGCAGCCATTCCCTATAGTTGAGCAGGCCTATGCTCGTGTTCGCAATGAAGATATACAACAAATAATGATGTTGAATAGTGGAAGTACTACCCATAGTTCTATCGCTATGTTATTGTAAGGAGGCAAGCCTAGCCTCAAAGAAGCTCAAGAGTTGACTTTACATATGATTAAACCGGAGGTGAATGAACCAGTATAGCCCTAAAATAGAAAACCCCTCTAGTTGGTGGTTGCTCCCATTGTGGGAATGCCAAACACACCTGAGAGACGTGCTTTAAGCTTCATGGATATCCTAATTGGTGAAAGGAGTTCAAAGCTTGAAAGCAAGTAGAGGGAGAAACGAACAAGCAGAGGGAAGACATCTCTAGTTGTAGGAGAGCCTCAATTGTCATTAGTGCCATAGCTCGAACCATAAAGTAAGATGCTTACAAAGGGTAAAGGTAACTATGATTTTGCTTTGGTTGCTTCTTTACCAAATGATTATAGTTAGTGGGTTATTGATTCAAGGGCCACCAATCACATGGCTTTTATTGCGAATGATTTTGTTAGTATTACAGAACCTCGACGCCGTAGTCTCGAATGCTAATGGAGTGCCATATCCAGTGGCTGGAGCTAGAGTTATTAATATTTCCTCTTCCCTCTCATTATTGAATACACTTTTTGTCCCATCACTATCTACAAAAGTTATTTAAGTTGGGCAGATTGTAGAGGAATTAAATTGTGTTGTGATAATGTATCCGCATTTCTATCTGTTCTAGGATATCCTCATGAAGGAGATCATTGGGCATGGTACTAAGAAGGGGGTTGTATTACATGGACGACTTCAGTTATGGGAATGTCAATCAAGTCCGACGCAAATATGGCTCTAGCATGAGCGATTGGGGCATCCGTCGTTTGGTTACATGAAGAAGTTATTTCCTAAGTCATTTTTGGGTTTGAATGATTATTAGTTTGATCGTCAAACTTGCATTTTGGCGAGAAGCCACTAGGTACCTTTTCCTATCAGTTTAAATAAAAGTGCAATTTCTTTCTCTTTGATTCATTCCGATGTGTGGGATGTTTCTCCAATTACTTATGCGTTTGGTAGTTGACGGTTCATCCTTTTTGTTGATGATTACACCAGAATGACATGGTTATATATGATGAAAACAAATGATGAAGTTGTCAATGTGTTCAAAATTTTCCATACTATGGTGCAAACTCAATTTGGTGGGAAGATTCAGATCCTTCACGGTGATAATGGTGGTGAGTACATTAATCAGTATATCAAAGAGTATTTTATGTAGCATGGCTTACTCCATGAAACATCATGCCCTAACAAAACGAGGTAGTGAAAACGAGAAATAGGCAAATCCTTAAGACAATGCGATCTTTATTATTTGAAAATAATGTTCCTCACCATTTTTGGGATAATGTAGTGGCTACAGTTGTTCACCTTATTAATCGAATGCCATCAAAGGTGTTAGAATTTTAGACACCGTTGGAGACTCTCTCCTCTCATGTACACTTACCATCAATTCTTACTATTTCCCCTAAGGTGTTTGGCTAAGTCACATTTGTTCATATCCCCAAAACACAATGCATAAAACTTGAACCGTGTGTTGTGTAGTGTGTGTTTGTAGGCTATGGTTCACATCAGAAAGAGTATCGATGCTATAATCCATCTACTAAGAAGATATATATTTCAATGGATGTAACATTCCTTGATACAATCTTTCTTTTTAGACACCAGTTCTTCTTTCCAGGGGGAGATACAAATGGAAAAGAAGAATTGGTGGGAGATTGGTGGTGGTATTATGGCCCTAAGGATAGTATAAATCAGTGGAGTGCCGGCATTACCATAGCTAGGGCCAAACGAGGCTAGAATTTGTTGACGGATGTTGAGCAAGAAAGCTTGAAATGTAGGCAAGGTGTTTTGGAAATTTCAGAGCAAATCCCGACCGAGTTTGCAAGACTAGGCCCTTCCAAAACAACTTCCCCATCTTCAAAGGCCCAACCTAACTCCTAAGGAAATTCCTGAGGTAACTTCTTCTACTACTAGCTTACATGATGATTCTAATATTTCTGTGGGATATAAATTATGTACCAGGCATAATCAAGGAAAGCCCTTGAACAGATACACGCCAGATGGTGGAGGGAAGAAGAAGTCCACCTATCCGATCACTACCTATGTTTCGGTTGACAAATTGTTTAAGCCATTGGGGGCATTTGTTTCAAATGTATCATCAGCTTATATTCCAGGTGGAGTACAAGATGCCTTGAAAGATCCGAAGTGGGTTCAAGCTATGAAGGAAGAGATGGAGGCATTACAGAAAAACAATAATTGGAAGTGGGTTGAACTGCCCAAAGGGAAGAAAATAGTAGAATGCAAATGGGTGTTTTCGGTCAAGTATAAAGCAAATGGGTCCATTGATAGGTATAAGGCAAGGTTGGTAGCAAAATGATATACACAGACATACGGGGTGGATTTTTAGGAAACTTTTTCACTTGTTGGGAAACTAAATATTGTACTAGTGTTATTGTCTCTTGCAGCTAATTTAGATTGGCCTGTACACCAGTTTGATGTCAAGAACACATTTCTTCATGGTGACCTTGAAGAGGAGATCTATATGGATATTCCACCAAGTTATAGTCCTTCTTCACAACCAGGACCCGTTTGTAAGTTGGAGCGATCATTGTATGGTTTGAAATAGTTTCCTTGAGCTTGGTTTGGATGGTTCAATGTGGCTATGAAAAGGTATGTGTATGTTCAGAGTGATTTTGATCACAACCTATTCTTGAGGCGAAGTCGAGGTAAGATAATTGTGTTGATTATTTATGTAGATGATATGATTATCACAAGAGATGATTAGGAGGAAATCGTTAAATTACAGTGGAAGCTCTCGACGGAGCTCGAGATGAAAAACTTTGGTGGACTCAAGTACTTCTTGGGGATAGAAGTAGCAAGATCTAAATGAGGTATTTTTCTATCTCAAAGAAAATATTTTGGATTTGTTGGCTGAGGTGGGAATGCTAGATTGCAAACTTGTAGATAAACCAATAATCACATACTTGGAGGATATTCTAATAAGGTGCCTACAAATAAAGAAAGATATCAAAGGTTAGTTGGCTAATTCATTTGTCACATATACATCCTCATATTGCCTATGCAGTGCATGTTGTAAGTCAGTTTATGCATGCTCCTAGTGAAAACCATATGGATGGTGTAATGTGATTCATTCAATATTTAAAGGGAGCTTTGGGTAGAGGGCTTTGGTTTTAGAAGAGTGGGCATCTTAAGATAAAAGGTTTTGCTAATGCAGACTGGGCTAGAAGTATGTCAAACAGAAGATCAACTTCAGGTACTTCATGGGAGGGAATTTAGTTACTTGGAGGAGCAAAATGAAAAAAGTAGTAGCTCTGTCAAGTGCAGAGGCAAAGTTTAGAGGAATGGCTAAGGGATTGTGCGAACTCCTATGGCTTTGGAAACTGATGACAAAACTCGGTTTTAGTCTTATGTCTGAAATAGTATCACAAAACAACTATCGATATCTCGCACAATCCTGTCCAACACGATCGCACCAAACATAATGAGGTGGATCGTCACTTCATTAAGTAGAACTTGGAATTCCAAGGTGATTCAGTTTCCATTCGTGAAATCCAAAGACCAATTAAAGGCTGTTTCAAGCAAGACATTTTACAACTCACTAGACAAGTTGGGCATGCGAGATATCTATGCGATAACTTGAGGGGGAGTGTTGGGGTGAGCTGGAATTTCCTAATATGCAGTGGACTGTATTTTCCTTTTGATTTGTGGATGATTATGTTTTCCTAATCTATAGAGACTTGACTTGTAGAAGAAGTCTGTCTGATTGTATATATATGGATTTGTACATACTTGATGATTAAGGAGAAAAATAACAATAGATAGAGGGTTGGAGTGGCTTACCCGAGGATGGAGGCACACTGCCAAACCTTGTTAATTCTTGTGTTTTTCTCTTCTTCTTCTTGATTTGCGTTTAGATTGTTAACATAAAGTACTTGTTAAATTATGTATCGAGTTTAAATGTTTGCAAAACGCGATCTGCTTGAATAAATTTTTTATTAATTGATCGTGAAGATATTTTTTTAATAAAAATAATATTCAAGATTATGCACAAGAAAAGAAATTCGTTTTAGGTCTTGAATGTCTTCGGTCAACGAAAGAAGATTCATTGGACTCCATGAAGGTTTACAAGAGAGGAAATAATACAAAATAAAAGAAAAAGTAAGGGTTTCAAACATTTACCTACAGAAGAAGCCTAGTTCACGTTGAAGATTTAAGTTAGTGGGCCCAAGTCAAATTTTTTACTTTGGGCACACATATAAAGAGTAGAACGCGTTCTTTCTTCAAAAGGAGCCGTAAGACTTAAGAGCCGCATGAGAAAGACGTCCAGAAAGAAGCCGTGCGAAGCCTTGAACAAGAATGCGAAGCTGTACGTACGTGGACCAAAGACGAACGTTGGAGTTCTTGATTTTGGTATACGTAGAGCGTTTTTGTTTTGAGCTTGAACGCGTGGTGATTTTGTGTTGTGAGTTTATGTTCAAGTGAGTTGTTTATTTATAAACACTTTGAGTTTGACCTTAAATCGATGTGTGGGAAACATTCGAGCGTATGAGCGATTTTAAACTCTGATTCTCCGATTATAGTGAATTATTTACTACTGACTCTTTTCGTGAACGTGGGTACTGATACTCGGATCAAACCATATAAATTTATGATGTTCTTATTATTTATTGTTTATTTATTGGTAATTTTACGTTGACGTAAATTATAAGATCCTATCGTTTTCGTGTATTATATTTCAAGAGTACTTATTTATGGTCTTTCTCATTTTAGTTCAACTTCATGATATTCTCATAAAGAAAAAGAAAAGAGGGTGCGCTTTCGAAGGGACGATCCAAAAGGTCTTGAAGTCAATCACGGTGTCCTGTAATAATGACACATGTAAAAAATAATTAGCGCACAATATGATATATTATTTCGAATTTTGCAAGAGTCGACATGTCGTCAATCGAAAGCTGTCTATTGACGTTTCTTTTGGTTATTAGACTTTGATACATTTGCTGACGAAGACCTAGCAGCAAGTCTTGGTCTTCTGGTGCTGTAGCCGTGACTCAGTCAATTACAAGCACCACGCGGGGTCATGGATATGGAGAGCTCACGATATAAATGTAAGGCGTGCCTGCATATATCTTCCTCACAGTTCTCTCTTCGACAGTCTCCACCGCTCGAAGATAATGGAAAGATCAATTACAGCTTTCTCGTTTGCGTTGGTTGCTGCTTTAGCTTCAGCCCTAGTCCTTATGGTTCAAGCCCAACTAAATCCAGGTATCTCTCGCTCTCTCTCTTAGAGACAGGCCATGGCGGAGCCAGATCCGACTCCTGTTATGGAGACAGATAGATGTGTTGAATCTTGATAAGTTTTTAAATTAATTTCATGCGTTTATAATCAAGAGTAGCACCATGAAAGAACGTCACCTGTCTCTACACTTCCCGGGCAGCAGCAAAACCCTTTTTTGTTATTCCTTGAAACGGTGATTACAAAGGAAATATATTGCATCAGTCTGCTGGAACCATCATTCCATGTGCCAGGCGGGGGAATGTTCATTGATTCCTTTTCAATCTCATAAAATTAAGCAAAAAAAAAAAAAAAAACAATTTTCCCATGTATCATGACATTAGTGAACAACAATAATAGATATGAACCCGACTGTGGGTAGCTGCGTTCGTAATAGAGTCTCTCCTCATCACCGAGGTCAAAAATTTGAATCCAGGCAGTTGCTAGCATTGTAAGTGGGTGCCCTGAGGTATAGGGGCCCAACTCTTTGGTGGGCACAGGGGGGCCCGTGGTGGAGTCATTGGTCATTAAAAAAGGGGAAAAAAATCACAAAAAGCCCTAAACTTGCCTAAAGTGACAAATTTACCCAAAACTTTTTTATAACATGAAAAACCCCGAACTTTGCCAACCGGGACACATTTACTCCAATTTTTTTTTGTGACACAATAAACCCTGAATTTCTATCGTGTAACACATTTACCCCAAAACTATAGGGCATTTTGGTCTTTTTTCTTTTTTTTTTTAAAATTTTTTTTTCTTTTTTTTCTTCTCTCTTCCCTTCGCTAGCCCTCCCTCCCCGGCGTTGGGCGAGAGTCACCTCGCTTGGGCTAGCTAGGGCCACCCTCGCCGGTGTCGCCGGGTGACCCTCGGTTGGGCGGGCGAGGCCTCCCTCACGCCCTCGCCCAGATCTAGCGAGGAGGCCTCGCCCGACGCCGGCGAGACGGTGAGGGCAGCCCTAGCCAACCCAGAGAGGGCGACCCTCGCGTTGACGCCGCCGAGGGCAGCCCTCGCCGGACGCCGGCTTCCCTCCATCGGCTCTACCATGGCCAGCGAAGGAAGAAGAAGAAAAAAAAAGAAAAAGAAGAAGGAAAACATAAAATAAAAAGACAAAAATGCTCTTGATGGGATAAATGTGTCACAGTTTCAAAAGTTCGGGGTTTTTCATGTTACAAAAAAAGTTTGGGGTAAATCTGTCACTTTGGGCAAAGTTTGGGATTTTTTGTGGTCTTTTCCAACAAAAAAAAAGAAAAAGATATGAACAAAATAATTTAACTTATTTATAGTTATTATGATGTATATTAATTAATTGTAAATTTAGAATGATTTTTGTTAACTTTCTTAATTATAAAACATAATTATGTTATGAGCTATAGAGTTTGTACTCTTAGTCAAATACAAGTATATATTGTCGATTCTAGATTAAATCGATTGATTTCTCATTCTATTTTATATTCACAATACCTTTTTCATAACCCGAAAAATAATTTATTAAACTAAGATTCCATATCTACATTTCTTTTCTTTGAGGCAGCTAATGAGATTAGAGTCCTACTTCTAAGACATTCTATCCATATCTCCACAACTTCGCTCTTCCGTTCATTATATAAATCATAACAGTATCTACTACTTGTGATGTGAACCTCCATTTCAAACAAATGCTTGATTGCTCTTTTCACATCACGGAATGAAGAGAGTCCTAAATTTTGACTAATCAAAAACATGGTCTGATCTGTTCCCAAAAACAAATAAATAGATTATGAATTGGTCTCATCTGACGTGGTCTCAATTCAAAATGGAAAATTTAACACTATTTCTTGGAAAAGTTATAATTCCAGCGATTATTTATTTCATTTTCATTTTCTAACCTTCCAGGTTTCATAAGTATCGACTGCGGAGCACCGAATTCATACACCGACTACGAGACCAATATAGATTTTTCTACGGATAAAGGATTCATAGAATCTGGAGAGAGCATGCAGATATCCACAAAATTCATCCGCCAAAAATTCCGACAATGGTTGAAAAATCTAAGAAGTTTTCCTAGTGGGATGAGAAACTGCTACACCTTGAAACCAGACAAAGGCAAGAACAACACGTACTTGATTAGAGCATCATTTTGGTATGCGGACTATGATGATAAGAACCGACCTCCCATATTCGACCTACACATCGATGTTAATCATTGGGATACGGTTGATAGTTCTGGTAATAACTACTACGAAATTGTCTATGTGGCCCAAAGGGATGATATACAAGTGTGCCTCGTAAATATTGGCCAAGGAGTGCCCTTTATTTCGGCATTGGAACTAAGACCTTTGGACAATTCTATCTATCATATTGAATCGGGATTTTTGACGCTTTGGAATAGATATGACGTCGGAGGCCCAAATTCGACCATCAGGTGAGTTCTCTCTCTCTCTCTCTCTCTCTCTCTCTCTCTCTCTCTCTCTCTCTCTTTTTGTTAAAAAAATAAACTAATGTTAGCATATGTTATCTTTCTCGCTACAAGATATTGCATGTGTGGAAGAAAGTGAGAAAAACTTAATATATTGAAAAAAATTGTAAATAGTTCGATTTTTGATCGAGAAAGATTTAAATTTAACTTTAAAAAGTGTAAAGACATTTAAAAATACAATATTGTGGTCGTGCATATTTGTTCTGAATTATAATTTTGTACACATAATTTTTGGGTAAAAACTAGATAATAAAGATATTTTCGGATTTTTACGTACTGTAGATGCATTGGAGATCAATGAAAAGCCTTCATCTTGTGTCAAATTCTTAAAAGTGGTCAAGAGTTATCAAATACTCTATTTATATGTGTATACTATTTACAAAAAAAAGAGGCGATTTTTCTTGTGGGTGCTCTATTTTAAACTATATACTTAATTCATAGACTCTCAATAGAGAGAGGCCCATGAGCCAGAATAACGGGTGTTTTTAAGGATCTCTAGGGAAGAGATCCCACTCCTTTAATGACCATCAAATTGAGAACTTAGCAAGTCTCACCCGTCGTAAAGCCTTTATATTTTTGTGTGTTACAATTTACAAAAAAAATATAAAAATTTACGACAAATTAGGATCGATTTGTCCCTTGGACCCTGGAACTCCCTTGGCGTCAGTTTTTTGGGTGTGAACGATTAAGCGGTAGGAACTTCTTTTTTGTTAGTAAAAGTTAGAGGGAGTGAAGGGAGTGACTGTGAGCGAATAATCACCCAATCAGAGGCCAAGTTAGGAATACTTTCCCCGAAATCGGATTGGTGGCAAGTGCATTTGAACAAGAAATAAGATCATCGCAACATAAGTAGCACAATTGCAGTGCAGACGCTTCATTGGCATATGGAACATGCTACCCGGGACATTGCAATGGCGTCACACGAATTGTTCGTCAAAATGTCCAACCCAGGTACCCGTACGATGTTTATGATCGCATCTGGAAAGGTTGGATCTGTCCTGCCTGGCTTATGCTCAACCCGGGGACGTCCGCCTCTGACTTATCCAACAACAACGATAAGGTTCCGGGCGAAGTCCTGAGGACAGCTCAAACAGCAAGAAATGCCAACACTACCTTAATCTATTATTTATTGCCGAACAACGTGACATCTAAATGGATCGGGTACTTCCATTTCGCCGAAACCCAAATCTTGCCGAGCGGCCAGCAAAGAGAGCTCACGGTTTCCACAAGTGATGGCCAATTCGAGGAGACAGTGGGGCTCGAGTACTTGAAGCCAGTGACCGTTGTTTCCACTCCAGTCTCTGGGTCCCAAATCAACTTCTCATTCAAAGCAACGACGATACAGTCTGGATATCCGCCACCGATCATCAATGCCATTGAGATCTTTCGAATTAAAGAACCTCTGAATGCACCAACAGCCCAAGATGATGGTAATCTTTCACGCTTCTACTCTCTTGTGCCAGTGCTACCATAAATAATGTGAAGTACAGCCTTGGCATGAACAACATATAAGCAGTTTTGGCTAACTTGGCTTTGGTATTAGATTGCTGAACTGAAAGGAAGAGAAAACCAGTTTTGAAAGTAATCATTTATTAAATAGGTATATATCCCATTCAACACTCTAGAATTTAGAAGAGGACACTCACCCTTCTCTAGGACACTTTAATATTCACACCTCCTAGGACTCCTTACACGCAAACTCCAGGAAGCTAATTTCTTGTACTCACTTGCCTTGGTTGCTCCAATGAAAGGGGGTTCGGGAATTTGCAGGAGATGGAGAAAAGTGTTAGCTATGACGATTAAAAACTGTGTTTAACAGTGGGAAAGATAAGCTAATTCTTTTGTGGTTGTTCAGATAGCAAGGTAGAAAATCTGCAGTGAAAACTTAGTTTATAGATGTTTGTGGACCAAAAAAATCTAGAGATAGTAGAAGAGTTTTCTTCAAAGCTCACTTTGAAGTATTGAAGTTGATGATGTACAAGCTGTTCCTTGCTCAGCATATATTATTACTATAAAATCACTTCAAATTGCACATGGAAGTGTTTTCACCATTTCCATAATGTCACCATTCTTTAAAGAGGGAAATATGAAATTTTATCCATGACTTCTATCTTTGCTCGAAATCCCCATCTTTCCATCTTTCTTCTCTTGAAGCAAATTCATCTTGCTGTGTTATAAACTACAGTCAAAGCTCTCACCAGCACCAAGGCAGAGTATACTGTGAATAAAGATAGCTGGCAAGGTGACCCATGTGTACCACGCAAATTTGCTTGGGATGGTCTGAATTGTAGCTATGGAAATCCTCCGAGGGTTATTTCATTGTAAGTCTCCTTGCACTATCTCTTGTAGGATGATGTTGATACTACCGGTGAAACTTTAAAGGACAAATACCATAAAAAAAAAAAAAAAAAACCCTCAAACTATATCCATTATGAAACAAATATCTCAAACTGTTTTTTTGGTCACAAAAAACCCTAATGTCATCCACTATGATGCAAATATCCCAAAATTGTCACAAAAAAACTTGAACTTATACGTATCATGACATAAATACCTCAAACTTTTTTTTTTGTCACAAAAAACCCTAATATCAGCCTTACCAAAAAAAGAAAAACCCTAATATCATCCACTATGATGCAAATATCCCCAACTTTTTTTTTGTGTCACAAAAAAACTTGATATATACCATATGTTTCAGTTTTATCTATGGTATATTTGTTATACTGATATATGCTTGGGGTTTTTAATGAGATATATATATATATATAAAGAAAAAGCTTGGAGTAATTATGTCATAGTGGGCAAGTTTAAGATTTCTAGTGGCATAAAAAAAAGTTTGGGGTATTTGTGTCACAATGGGCATAGTTTGGGGTTTTTTGTGTGGTTATAACTCAACTTTACAAGAATTATCTTATCTTCTTGAAGAATTGAAGGTTTGTCCCCGTTCTTCTTGAAAGATTGTAATTTCGTTCCTCTATATGACTACATTAATCTATAAAAACTCCTTCATCAGCTGTGTGCTTCACCATTTTAATCTTAGGTAACATTGTGTTCTCTAAAGTTGAGTGCATACTGTATCAAGCCAACATTACTGCCTTTGTGAACATGGCAATGACACAGCTTCCTCACATTTATTGACTATGGCCAGGAACCTGAGCTCTAGCAATTTGAGCGGCATCATCTCTTCTTCACTATCAATTCTATTGGAATTGGAGTCCTTGTAAGTACGAGCATGATTACCATTTGAATGTGTTGTGACATCCTACCTTTTGCTATGGAGCTCGTTTTTTCTTATTCTGAAGAAAAAGTAACTTTGGAGGCCTCAAGAGTGATCGTTTACTGGAATAAAAGCTTCTGTTAAACATGCAACGATATTTTTGGCCTCTTTGCCTCAAATGGTCGTTAATTTAATTATTCATAATCAATATATCCTTGAAATAGCCTGAAGAACACTGACCAACCCACCTCGAAATTTCAGATGAGATCTGTTAAATTGTTAACTACCCAGACTCACTTTGTTTCAGAGATCTGTCCAACAATCAACTTACAGGAGCCATACCAGAAACTTTGGCAAATCTGCCAAAATTGAGAATTCTGTAAGTTAATGCGCCTTAGTGGCTGCCTAAAATTGACAGAGAATAGGTCCTAATACATGGTTATGCTTTGCAGAAATCTCAGCGGAAACAAGCTTAATGGTTCAGTTCCTAATGCTCTCAAAAGAAGGCACGAAGAAAAGACATTGGACTTGAGGCTCGTCTCTCTCTCTCTCTCTCTCTCTCTCTCTCTCTCTCTCTTCAGAGTAAAGAAAGAATTTTATATAACATGTTTTATTGCGATTCAAAGCAAATATGAAGGTTGCTTGTGATTAACTTGTAGGCAAAGCAACTTGAGGGATATAACTTTACCTACTTTCTATTCTTGCAGTCTTAACAACAACCCCGATCTTTGCCAGGAAAGTCCTTGCTCAGAAAAGAAGGCTAAAAACTCCTTCTTGGTCCCAGTTGTTGCATCAGTTTCAGTTGTATTTGTAGTTATCTGCGCGTTGAGTGTTGGGTTGATTAGAAGGAAACGGACACTAGGTAACTTATTTTTCTACTTCTTGCTCACGGCATATTTACATGAAGCTTAACAACATTTTATCGGTTTATTTGGTCGAGAAAGATATTACTTGCAACTTACTCCCTCTTCTTACCTTTATAAGAGCGCTCTTTTACAATATAATCCACATTGCAATCGGGCCTAACGAATGTTTTCTTGAATGAGAAGTCCTTTCTAAAAAATTTCGTTTCACAAATTAGTCCTAAGAGATTGAAGATAAATTAGACAGACGAAATATCAGAGGGTTAGTTTCTTGGCATTATGAATTTTCTTTCACAGATTTTATAGCAGAAGTGTCATTTAGATACTGATTTGTAGAGGAAAATCATCATAGGCGTGTAGTATCATACCTGTTCATGCAATCTACACTGACAACTATCTTGACTTTGATTTTCCTTTGGTACAGTTATATTGGCAACAATGTCTTTTTTAGGATAATTTAGTTGAGAATGTATGAGTCAGCAACTTTCTCTTCTCACCTAGCCTAAGAGTATAATTTTACAATCCCATCGACATTGCAATCAGGAATGAATCAAAGTTGGCTTTAATCAAAATTTTCTATTGCTTGTAATATGAATTTATAGTGATGACAATAAAATGAAGAGAAAAGAGAGATAGGGATCATCACAGCATCGTCGCATCAGCATCACAAATAGAATGAGTGTTATTCAGCTTAACTTATAGTCCTGATTTTTTTCCTTCAAAAGTAACCTTGCTATGCACGAGAAGGACTTATAACAACTTGGGAGTACCAACTTTGTCCTTGATATTCTGATGGTCCCTAAAGGGAAGTTTGATCGTGCAATCTCAAACTTATCCATATGTACTGAGCAAAGAAAAATTATAGATTTGTTAGCATATTGAAGGCAGGTGACAGAGAATCCCTGCCCAGATCTTTCGATTTTTATCCTCTTCTCCACTAATTTAGCTCTTAAAACGGCATCAGAAAAACCTTTCCTATGTCTTTTAATTGTTGAAGCGCAATTAGAGTTACTTGCTTCGAAAGTCTACTATCCAAAGTTGTAGTTGCAATACTCATAGGAACCTTTCTGGTACAGAATCTAGTGAGAGGACATTGGGATTAAAGAATCGACCTTTTAAGTATGAAGAAGTTTCAAGAATCACTGGAAACTTTGGACAAGTGATTGGTGAAGGTGGATTTGGAAAGGTATATCTTGGTGCACTGGATAACAGCACTGTAGTTGCAGTGAAGATACTCTCTCAATCATCAAAGCAAGGGTACAAGGAATTTCAAGCCGAGGTTAGATTCGATGATCCAATCAAGTTTCCCTTTAAAGTCAACTTATGTTGACACTTGCGCAGATGTTTGTTCAAAAACTTCCTCTTAGACTATTCTTAGTAGTCGTCATAATAAAGCACACTCTTTATGCTGTAGGCGCGACTCTTAATGATTGTTCACCACAGAAACTTGGTTTCTCTATTTGGATATTGCAATGAGTCTAAGCACATGGCATTGATATATGAATACATGGCAAATGGAAATTTAAGGCAACATTTATCAGGTGTGTTTTTATGTCCTGTTATATTGTTTCTTCTCTAAAATGAACCTGTTAAACTCTATTTCGTGCTCACAGCCACAGGTAAAGTTAAAATACCTCCAACAGAGGACCATCCAAAGGTCTTGACATGGAGTAAAAGGCTACATATAGCTGTTGATGCAGCACAAGGTACACGTATGAGATATCCCCAGTTTTCTGTTTTCTCCCATCATTGCTTCAGAATTGTTTACACGTTTTTTTTTGTGAGGATTTCAGGTTTGGATTATTTGCATAATGGTTGCAAGCCACCCATCATCCATAGAGACTTGAAGACTACAAACATCTTGTTGAATGAAGACTTTCAAGCCAAGATAGCTGATTTTGGCCTTTCAAGAGCTTTTGCAACTGAAAATGACATTTATGTGTCAACTTGCCCTGCAGGCACTCCCGGCTACCTCGATCCCGAGTATTGACTAAAACTCAATATTATTGATTTGGTTCAGTTCAGGATCTTCATTCAGATGGAAATATTGATGGTATCTAGGATTTCATCTTTGATTTAAAGATCCTTTATTTTTATTTTTTTTTTATTCCTCCTCCCAGGTTTCAATCTTCTGGAAACATAACCAAGAAGAGTGATGTTTATAGTTTCGGAATCATACTCTTTGAGTTGATCACGGGCCGACCTGCAATAATGAGAAGCCGGGATGGCAGTACTAGCATGCACATACTTGAATGGTTGATTCCTATTGTCGAAAGTGGCGATCTACATAGCATTATGGATCCAAGGTTAAAGGGAGAATTCGACATCAACTCAGCTTGGAAACTAGTGGAGATTGCTATGTCTTGTACACGACCAATGGCAATTCAAAGGCCGGACATAAATCACGTATTGGCAGAGTTAAAGGAGTCTTTGGTGAGCAAATCAAGCGGTTCTTTTGAAATGACTTCCTTGGAGCTCCATTCTGATATTGCCCCTATGGCAAGGTAGTAGAACTTTTTCAATCCAGATAGGCTGTCGTCTTTTAAGGTAAAAATTGACATTTGTCCGCAAATTTGTACTAGTTTTTTTAATTGCGTAAACCATTTCCCTTTTCTTTTCTGTTATTGAATCTTCAAAACTCGCTTTACAACAATGATAACCTTTTGTCCTTTGTCGCTCCTTTCTCCATTCCTGATGTGAGTTTATGGCTTTCCTAATGCTGCGAAATTGGGAATTCCATGTTGAGTTTGGGAGGCGGTGATTTAGAGGTTGGGGTTATCCATGGATGGAGTAATTGGCGCTAGCAGGCCCTCGCGGTATGTTCTTGGGTTTAAGGGAAGATTTCAGCTGGAATCCACCATTGATTAAGCAGCAGCAATTTCGCAATTTCGAGGGGGTAGATTGAGATTATTTAAAGACGAGAGATTAATGTACCTGATAAGCTCAAATTATATATGTATCCTGGTGGTCCTGTTGTAGTAGTTCTCACAAGCAACTACGAATATACCCAAAAGCCTCGTTAAAAGGTTATGGACACCAGACGTGAGCTTGACTGTTAATAATGTAAACATGTTTATATCCGGATAAAAGGGAATCCCCATCTTATTTAATTCTTAGAATTCGGGGTAGAGTTGCTATTTGAGGGTTCCAATGCAACAACTTGTAGCATTGACTAGGAGACCTACTTGACCGGAGAAGATGCGCACCGCTGGCATCACAGTGCCATTGCCTGATTCTTCAAAAAAGGAACTATCAATGCGCCACAGAATAGTCCCGTCCACAGCAATCAATGGCGGGATTTATTAAAAAAAAAAAAAAATGAGGGCTCATCCTTAGCGAGTAAATCCGAAAAACAAACCTGTTAATGATCTTAGACCAGCAGGAATTTGCGCATATTGTAACGTATTTATGTGATGTCCCTTCTGAATTTGGGGAACTTTGATCAAGCACCGGATGCAACAACAGAACCACAGAGTCAAAACACTTGTGATGTAGAAAGTGAGTCCTGAACTCAAATGCCTTATCATCTATTCTCTTGTGACTTTGTTGGTCTATCATGAGAATTGACAAAAGCTTTACTAATTTATTTAAAAGACAAGGGGAGAGTCAAATTACTTCGATGACTATGGATCATCACTTGTAACCGAATAATTGACACCATAAAGTGGAGAGAAGATAAGGAGATTAAAGTTTAAATAGCATCATATTAAAGTTTAAATAGCATCATCTCTTTTACGCAGATAGAATGTTCGCTAAGTTATTGGCTTCCACCGCTAGCTAAATAAAGAGAACCTAGATGAATGCTGACATTATTCTGATAATTAGATAACCATAATCGCTCCTACCAAGACATTGTCGAGAGCAACTGGAGTAACTAAATAATGAGATTGAGATATGGTTCGATATAAACATTGAAAACAAGAAGATACATAGTCACTAGATGAAAGGAAATCTTAAAGCAAATCTTGGCAATGATTATGTTGTTGTCTCATGGTAGAAGATGGACCAAAGTTACGGTCAACTCCATTGCCATTTTGCTTTCTTTTGTAATTAGAAAACATCTGGTGTTAGCACAAGAAGTATAAATCCTTTGTTCAGGCAGAAAAAGATGCACACGATGTTTTATAATCTTATTTTTTTAATGGTATTTTAACATTTTTTACTCTGCCAATATGAACACAAAAATCATATCGTTATCACAAATGAAACCAACTTTTGATGACTCCACTCTCATATTCCTTTTTTTTTTCTTCTTTTTTGAAAAAGAAAACCATTTTTCACAAAAAAATTTTTGGTAAAATGTAATAATATAAAGAGGAAAGGTCAAAAGTATAAAAGATCACGACACCAAAAACTTGCACTCAAGATGAACAAACATAATAAGTGGAAGGATGCCATGATGTAAAACACAAGGCAGTGCCTAAAAGAAGGCAAACAACAACTAGAAAGGCATGGCATGAACAACCGGCAAAGAAACAAACACCTCAGCGAAGGAGGAGAGAGACGTCCGCTCCAGAGCACTAGCGGTTCCTTGAAGCGTCAGCCGAAACCAGGGTCGATTACGGGTCCCCCGAAAAGATAATGGGATTGATGCCCCAACTCCTTTGCAACCTTATGTTTCTGAAGCTATCCTCAACGTTTCTGAAGGTGTTAGCTCTATCCCTAACCACCTTAAAAAGATGGTTCTTCATAGCTGGGACGGTAAAGGGTTGTTTTTTAAATAGGATGCTATTCTTATTTTTCCAAATAACGTGACAGAGAGCCCCAAAGGAAAAGCGAGCAATGCATTTAAAGAAGTCCTTACCCTTCAAGAAAGAGGTGGCCCAACGGAGATTCTCTCCCCAAGATCTATTCCACCAAGGCAAATTGCATCTCCCCGCCCAAAAGAAAGCAACGCTGGCCGTGATAGAGCAATCAAAAAACAAATAATCTATGGAATTAGGCAACCCGTTGCAAAACGCGCAGGATCCCCTCTCTATTGTACCATGAGACAATAACAGAGATTGTGTGGGCAATCTGCGCTTGGCCATAAGCCAAAGGTTAAGCTGATACCTTGGTGTGATTGCATTATCCCAAATGAAATCATGCCAAAAAAATGATGTTCCGCTTGCTCCTAATGGTTTCCCAAGCAATCATTACCGTGAATCGGCTCGACGGGTTCTCCCTCTAGCAACAACAATCCGCTACCTGAGTAGGGGTCGGAAGAGAATAATCCCACGACTTAAAGACTATTTTGAGAGCCTGGCCAGCATCAGAGAAAAGATCTGCAATTGAGGGGTGTCTAGATAATCCTGAGCTGTAGATAAGCGAGTATGAGAAGATTAAATTCAGCGATCCCCTAGGGTGCCAGCTGTCGAACCAAAGAGAGACGGAGCAGCCATCCCCAATCCTCCAAAAGAAGGCGTTCTGAAATTTGAACCTGAGACTTAGAAGCTTCTTCTAGGCCCAAGAACAAAAGGTTGGCTTCCTAGCGACCTAAAAGTTCCTATCTAGCGACCCAAAAGTTCCTATCCATTAAAAACGTGGAATGAACCCACTTGTATCACAAAGCCTCTTTATCTGAGAACAAGAGCCATATATGTTTCAACATGGCAGCCTTGTTGTAATCTTTAAGCCTCCTGATACTAAGACCTCATTCCTTCTTTGGAAGGCACACATCCTCCCAAGCAACCTTGACACCCCTTCTACCTAGCTCCAGGCCTTTCCAAAGGAATTGTCTGAGAATTTCCCAATCTGATTCGGAGTAGCTACAGGTAAAACAAAAAAACTCACCTAATAGGCTTGGATAGCTTGAAGAACTGACCTGATGAGCTGTAACCGCCCAGCCAGAGAAAGGAAGCAATGGGTCCAAGATTGAACCCTCGCCGTGATGCGATTGATGAGAGTGCAATAGCTAGCCTTAGTGAGCTTCGAGGTAATGATAGGAACCCCCAGATAACGAGTCGGCAAGTTACCTTCTTGAAAACCCAACCCAGAGATAATTTGGTTTCTTAAGGACAGCGTGCCTCCGCAAGGAAGATTTCACTCTTATTTGGATTTGGGAACAAGCCACTCCAAGTAGAGAAGGTTTGAAAGCCTTCTTTAAGGATAGCTATAGTGGGCAAATCTGCCTCTGAAAACAAGAAAACGTCATCCGCAAAGAAAAGATGCGAAATGCTCGTGGGCTTGCATCTCTAGAAGAACTTAAACTCCGGCTTCAAAGAGCATCTGTATAAGATTCTTGATAGGACTTCCATCACTAAAGTAAATAAATAGGGAGAGATAAGATCACCTTGACGAAGTCCACGACCACTTGCAAAGAATCCATGAAGCTCCCCATTCAAAGTAATCGAAAACTTAGGAGTGCGAACACACGTCATAATCAGCTGAGTTATAAACTCGGGGAAACCAAAAGCCAAGAAGACTCTCTCAAGGAAACCCCAATCGACTGTGTCATAAGCTTTTCTAAAGTCCACTTTGATCGCACACTTAGGCAAGTATGGTCAAAGATGGAAGTCAGAAAAGAGCTCCTGGGCCAGCAAGATATTATCTCTAATCCTCCTGCCCTTCACAAATGCGTTCTAAAAAGGGCTAATGATGTCCTTTAAGACTGCTGCCACCCGGTTGGTCAACATTTTGCTAATACACTTGTAGATAATGTTGCAACAGGCAATGGGTCTATAATCCTCGTGAAAGACGCATTCAGCACTTTTGGCACCAACACCAAAATGATGTTATTGTTCTCCCTCAGAAGCCTCTCGATGGAGAAGAAGTCCAACACTGCTGCAGTAATCAGGTGCCCAACCGTTTCCCAATTTTCTTTATAGAATTCGACTGTGAAGCCATCCGATCCCGGTGCCTTACCCCTAGTTAGAGAGAATAAAGTATCCTGGATCTCCAACTCCGTAACTGGACGAGCTAGGAAATTAACCTGATCAACTGAAAGAGGATGATGGATGACTTTGCGGATCTCCTCAATCGAAGGCCTATCCAACTGAGCTTGCGACGCCAGGAGGTCTTGGAAGTACTGATGAAAGCATTGATGGACTCATTGCGGATCAAAGACAAGGTTCCCCTTCAAATCCTGGATAGAAAGGACTCTATTCCTAAACTGTCTCTTTTTGACAGAATGATGGAAGAACTTAGTGTTGCGGTCTCTCTCTTGGAGCCACTTGACTCTCGACTTCTGCCTGAAGAAAGACTCCACCATGGACCTTAGCCTAGTAAAGACACGCTGCTGCTCCTTTTCCAGCTCAGCCAAATGAGCAGAAGCAGGCTCCTGTGTAACTTCGCATGCGTGGTCTCTAAGGCTGCCCTCGCCTCTGACGTTCTGACTAAGATGTTAGAGAATGAATCTCTATTCAAAGTCTTAAGTCGGTGTTTGAGAGCCTTCAGCTTGCAAGAGAAGTACACTATTAGTGCCATAACTTGTGTATGATGCTCACTTTGGTGATAAAAGTTTCTGTCGGATCACTTAAGTGCCAAATTGGAGAAAAATGATCACTTTGGTGCCACCAGCGAGAAATTCCAGCTAAAATAATTATGTGGCTTTTATATTTAAAAAAAAAAATCGACAATTCTTAAGACTGTCCACGGTGGATGGCATAAAACGATGCCGTTTTCCTTTATTCGTAAGAAACGATGTTGTTTTACCATTCCACGTGGACCACTTACAAAACGATCGTCGTTTTGTAAAATAAAGGAGTGGATTCACTATGGCCAAAAATGGTGTTCGTATACAATTATCGCTTGATGACGCCAACCGTAGCTCGCTCACCCACTGTCGTTTGCTCACCCGCCGTTGCTTGGCCACCGCTGTAGTTGCGCCGTCGTTCACGTTCATTCGCTGGCTACGTCCCCAACTCTCGTTCACTCAGGTTTGTCATGTTTTCTACATAGGTCAATTTAGTGAAAAATTTAGGGGTTCAAACGAGCAAGTTAGGGCGTGGAGGGCAAATTGAGAGCTTGGCTCAAGGGGAAAGTGGTGGGGATTAAGGGCTCGACTCAGGGGGAAAGTGGTGGCGATTGAGGGCTCGACTCAGGGGGAAAGTGGTGGCGATTGAGGGCTCGGCTCAGGGGGAAAGTGGTGGGAAAAGTGGTGGGGACCGAATAGAAAAATTGAGGGTTCCGTTGTTCGTTCGCTTTCTTTTATGGGGATCGAATAGAAAAATAGGGTGCGAAGGGGAAAATGAGGCTCGACTCGGAGGGAAACAATGTTGGGACCGGATTTGTTTAATTAATTGGACTGCTTTTGTGGGGGAAACAGTGAGGGACCGAATGTGATTGAATTGAAAAATGGGTGGTGGGGACCTCACTTTGTTTATTCAATTCGGTTTCTTTTGTTTCTGTAAATGCATCGAATTGGGGAGATTAGTCGCATTTGTTTCTTGACAACAAAACGACAATAACTTGTATGTGAAGTTGTTGATTCTGTCATGTGGTCCCAACAAGTAATGACTCTTTTTTTTCATTGGGTGCGGCATTGACATGGACGCGAATCAGATAGGCATCATTGCTTGGTATGGTGGAGAGTTTCTTATTGGCACCAAGAATTGGGAATATACTTGTGGAAATGAAGGTACTATCTATATCAATGTTCGGAAGCCATCATATATTGATTTTCTGAGGGATTTAGTGTATTTTTTACGATGCAAAGTGCAAAAACTACATTACTGTGTTCCTTAGAAGGAATTGAAGGATGGCTTGAGATTTTTTAATGACGATAATGGTATTAAGGATATCATTTACCATTATCTTCACGACGAAGAAGTTAAGGTATATGTTGAGTATTATAGTGATGGTGAGGATGAGGATGAGGATAAGGATGTGGATGAGGATGGGGATGAGTAGACCACTACTGAAGAAGTGAGGAATCCTATTCAAGTAAGTAATCAGGTTGGGGATGAGTTTAGATTAGATGAAAGGAAAAATGAGAGGGAGAAAATTCATATTGATAGATATGAACAAACAGGGAGATGTCCTGAAATCTTGGGTGAAGATTTGGGTGAAGATGTGGGCGATGAAAACTTCATTGGATTAGAATGGGAAATTGCTTTATCTAGTTAATCGGAAGATGAATATTTGGCTTTAGTAAATTTCCCAAGTGACGAAAATGATGATGAACTCACACAGTCAAGACAAAAGCAAAGGAAATTTTTGAGGAAAAAACTTGCAACTTTAGCAAAGAGGCCTGAGCTAGTAAATATGGATGGAGCTCCAGCTGAAAGTAATAGAAGTGAAGATGAAGAAAGCTGCAGCGATGAAGTTGCTGGTTCGGAGAATGAGCTTGACAATGATGATGAAAAACCTGCTCATTGAAGAAAAAGTAAGTACCCTTGCTATGATCTTACTGTTGATAAACTTGTTTTGTCTGTGGGCATGAGATTTAATGATGCTAAACAGTTTAAGGAAGCTGTTGTGAAGAACTTCATTGGTGAACAGAGGAGCGTTCAATTCATTAGAAACACGAGAGAATTTGTGAAAGCTAAGTACTCACAACCCAATTGTTCATGAAAGCTCTATGGTGCGCTGAGTAAGAAGAGGTCATTCCAGATTAGGTCCTTCAATGAGAAGCATATTTGTCCAATTATCTTTAACAATAAAAGGGTAATAAGTGTGTGGTTATCGAAATATATTTTCAACACTATCAAAGCAATGCCCGAGATCAAGAGTCCTGAATTTCAACAGTTAGTAAAAGAGTAAGTAGGGGTTAATGTGTCAATGAATCAATGCAAGAGAGCTAAGATGAAGGTGATGAAAATATTGATGGGTGGATATAAGGAAGAATATGCGTAAGTATATGATTATGCTGGCGAATGCATGTTTCAAAACCCATCTAGTAGGGTATATGTAGAGGTTGTGGAGAGGCCACTCCCTGATCTTGAGCCTAGATTTGATAAATTTTATGTATGTTTTGATGCATGCAAACGAGGCTTCTTAGCTGGTTGTAGAAGAGTTATAGGATTGGATGGATGCTTTCTAAAGGGTTTATGCAAGGGAGAGTTGTTGGCTGTTGTGGGGAGAGATGCCAATAATCAAATGTTTTCGATAGCTTGGGCGGTGGTGAAGATAGAGAATAAGGATATTTAGTTCTGGTTCCTCAAAAATTTAATAGCTGACCTTGAGATAACCGATGAGGAAGGATAGGTATTCATGAGCGACCAACAGAAGATAATTTCATTATCAATTAATTCACTCCATTTTAATATTAATCATTTGCATGTTTTCCCTGACTTGTATTTATTGGTTTGAATTTTTGTAGGGACTTATTTCTGCATTGGCTGAGTTGATGCCACATGCTGAGCATAGAATGTGCGCGAGGCACATATATACAAACTAGTCAAGGAACTTTAAAGGAGATAGGCTGCAGAAGTAGTTCTGGTAGATAGCAAAGAGTACTAACATGACTGATTTCAGATTAGCCAAACAAGGATTGTTGCAGCTGACAAAGGAAGGTTTTGATGCACTCTTTCAAACATAAGCTAAGCACTGGTGTCGGGCCTTCGTCAGCGAAGAGTTCAAATGCGATATCATTGATAACAACCTCAGTGAAGCTTTCAATGGCAGAATTTTAGAGGTCGGGTATAAACTAATCATCAGCATGCTTGATGATATTTGAGTTATGGTAATAACTAGACTGCATAGGCAAAGAGATGAGGCTACAAAATGGGAATAGAGACTATGGCCCTAGGATTGTGAAGAGATTAGATGCAAACATTGCTGCTAGTAGGTTCTGCCATCCAGTTTGGAATTGAGATAATGGATATGAGATTATTCAAAATCAGGATAAGTATGTTGTCAACTTGGATAGAAGAAAGTGTTCATGCCGAGCCTGGCAACTAAATGGAATTCCCTATGCCCATGCCATTTGTGCTATTCAGATGAAGCAAGAAAACCCAGATGATTATCTACATGATCGGTACAAAAAAAACTCATACCTTGCTTCATACCAATTCATGATGCAGCCTATCAGAAGCAATAAATTTTGGAAGCCAACAAATCATAAAAGCCCTCTACCTTTGCCATTGAATAAGCAAATAGGAAGGTCAAAGAGGAGACGAAGAATGCAGCAGGAAGAGGCATCAAGTCAGAGGATGAGTAGGACTGGGGCAAAGATAAAATGCTCCTATTGCTGCAAGGAATGTCACAATAAAAAAGGTTGTGAGCTGAAAAAGCAACATCAACAACAAGCTAATTTAGTGCCAGGGACAGGACCTACTGAAGAGCTTCTTCTTAGGCCTATTGAAGGGAGGACAGAAGGCCCTACTATCATGCCTACTGAAGGGTAAACATAAAGCCCTGCTGTAAGGTAAGTATCATCTTTGCCTCAGTAACTTTTCAGTTCATATTCGATAGAGTTTGATGCCTGATCAGGTGTACTGGTTTCTCTTGTGCTTTTCATCTGTTATGCACTTGTAATTTGAGAAGTTTTCTCAATTTGTTTCCCATCATGAAAATGAGTAGATGTCTAATTATTCAAATAATTGTAATTGGTTATAATCCTAATATAGTACATTATTATAAGGCCTACTAAAGGGCCAGAAACAGGCCCTATTGTAGGCTCAAGTGCAGGAATAGGGATTGGAACGGGCAAGACAGCAACAACAACAATTGAGTCCATTGTTGAGCAAACGAGAAAAAAATATCATGTAAGTTGTACATCGATGTGTTTGTAAATTTGTTATGTGTTTCTTAAGTGAGAAGACGAGCAATTACACAAGTTGCAGAGGTTGCTCCCTCAATTGCTGCTGAAAATGATGCACCACAGTGAACAAAATGGGCTCTTGGAAAAAGATTGAGGCAATATGGTTATGAGATTTACACAGATGAACGTACTGGAATGATTATTTTGAACGTAAGATTTGTAGGCCTCATGCATTTAATTGATTGTACTTCAATTCATTTGGTTGATAATATCGCTATGTTCTTGTAGCTCGGGAGAACTTCGGAGGTACTTCTCTCTCAAGGTGGGCAAATTCAAGAATTAAGGGCATAACCAAAGAAGAGTGCTACAAAGAAGAAGACAGTGAGTATAGCTGCAAAACAGCCATCCAAAAAGAACCCAGCATTAATTACATCTCAACCAATGATTGGGAGCAATAGTGATGATATGGACCAACACATGACACGTGCTCGAACAAAAATAACTGCTGTCAAGAACAAGGAAAAGGAGGTGACAGAAAGCCTAGTTAAAGAACTTGCACATTCAGTTCCAAAGAGTGCTCGGATTATGAATCAATTAAAAAATCCAAGACAAAAAAGGAGATCGGGGTGTTGTCCATATTGACTAATGGGAGGGTGTTGGACATGGTCTCTTTTTATGTGGTGTTAGACATGGTCTCTCTTTTTATGTTTTCTTTTTTTAGGAGGGTGCTGGATATTATATCATTAATGGTAGTTGCTGCATGCATATTACCATTGTTTTTTTTTAAAGAGGATGCTGAATCTTCAGTGATTGGGTAGTGAAGTTATACATGTTTTTCTTTTCTTTTGTAAACAATCAATCAATGTCAATGACAATAGGTGTTTTTGTTATTTTCTCTTAGCTTGGTTTCGGCTAGTAATGCTAGCAAGACAGTTATCAGTTATGGTGTATGCTTTTTTTGCTGTTGGTGCAATATTCTTATGAGGTTGATATTATTTTTAGATTTAGATGTGTGTATATAGTGTTGCTGATTGAAGTTGTGGATGCTATTTGTAGGGTTCTGGTTGTATGTGCTGGTGCAAAAACAATATGCAATTTTGGGTGCCGGTGCATCTTGTTGCATCAACACTTGTATGGGCTGGTGCAAGAACAAGATGCCCCAATGCAATAAGATGCAAGATGCACCACGACTGGTGCAAATTTGAAACTTGGCACTCAAGCAATCACTATTTACAACTTGTACAACAAAAATAATCACTTTGTAATCGCAACGAACACTAAATGATCACTTTTTTTTATAAAAACTTGACACTCAAGCGATTACTATTTACAACTTTTGGCATTCAAATGGTCAATCGTGAATTTGCCACCATCCCTTAATTTCGCCATGGTTTGCAGTTGCAGCAAACCAGCAAACCATTACAATGATAAAAATGCAGCAACCATTCTATTTGAAGCAAAAACTAACCAAAATAAATATTGATAATACATAACTAAACAATAAAAATTTTAAGTGCTCGAACTAATGCATTCTAACTCCAACATTCCATTTCGCTATGGTTTGTAGTTGCAGCAAACCAGCAAACCAGCAAACCATTATATATGAAGTAAAAACTAACCAAAACAAACATTGGCAATACACAACTAAACAATAAAACTTTAAAGTGCTCACAACTAATACATTCCAACTCCAACCTTGCATTTCTACCATAGATTACAACAAAACCTTCTGTTTCATACAAAAATTGCAATAAACTAAAAACACATTTTACTTATAAATAATCCAATACAAGTGCATATTCCATGTCTTTGACTATGGTAGACATACAAACTTCTTCTCATTACTCACTTTACATTTGAATAAACTACCCAAGAGAATAAGAACACAATCAACGCTCGATAAAAATTTCTTTCAATTTTTAGCTTTGAAACCTCCCTCTTCAAATGGTCGACCAGAGATGTTAAACCCTTCATTTAAGCTTGCATTGAGTAAAAAAAAGCTTGCATTGAGTTGACATCCTCCAACTCGTTCATTAACGCAGGTGGAGGTTGATTTCGGCCTTCAAGTAACTCTAGGATCACCTCTGTCGCTCGATCAAAGAATTTTCTATCAATCCATTTGAAATATTTACAATTCGAGCCTTCTCTATATCTACCGTACCCATGGAATCTTCTCCTAGGATTCAACCAAATTCAAGATGTTCTTCTCGGACTCGGTAACCCACAATAACAATAACGCTTACCATCTAATTCACTTTTTTTTATAAGAATGTGAGCCGCTGCTGAAGCTTCTGCCCTCCATTTGCATGAGTGAGCTGATAACTTTGGGAGAAAATCGAAATATTCACTCGAATTGATCAAATTGGAGATTTAGGGTTTTCAAATTCCAATTCTGCTCGAATTTTGAGATTTAGGGTTTCTTATTTGGGAGAAAAAATGCTAGACGGCATCATTGTGTCGTTTGCATGCTGATTGTATTCTCCGCGATCCACGTCGACTCCAAATATTAATAAAAAAAATTGCCACATCGGATTTTCGGCCAACTAGATCGACGTTGGCACTGAAATGAGCGTTTTTCAAAAATTTTGGCACTTAAATGATCCGATTGAAACTTTTGGCACCAAAATGAGCGACGTACACAAGTTATGGCACTGATTGTGTACTTCTTCCTCAACTTGCAAACAAGTCTAAACATAGGACATCCTTCCACAGGAGCCTCCCAAACTTGAGAAACAATAGCATTGAACTCCGAATGCTTCATTCAAAAGCCCTAAAATTTGAACGACTTCCTCCGAGGAATCGGGTTAAGCACCTTGACCACCACGGGAGTGTGATCGGAGATACCTGGCACCAAGAAGGAAGCTTCAGAGTACGAGAACTCATGGCTTCATTTACAATTCACCATAACTCTATCGATCTTTCTTGCTTTCCTAGTAGAGCCCACTGAAGTTGTCCAAGTGTATCTGAATCCTACATATCTTAGGTCTTCGAGTTCCGCTTGTGCCAAGCACTGTCCAAACTTGTCAAAAACACGATATCTAAGCATTGGATCTGCCAACCCGGTCAGATGGGTCTTTAATAGCATTAAAGCCTCCCATCACAAGCCAAGCCGAGTTTTGCAAAGCAATGCTTCTAAGAACAAGATCCTCCCATAGAGATCTCTTGAGCGTGAACGTGTGCTCGCCAAAAACCACTAACACACAACAAGCCACTCCAGAATCCAATCATTTAAGGTTCCCATGCACTGCTTGATCTGAAATAGAGAGAGCTTCAAAGCTAACCCGAGCCGGGTCCCATCCAACCCAAATCCTACCCCTAGGGGAGAATTCATAGTTTGAGACCCAAGACCAATCTCTCAACAAAGTCCCAGAGATTGAATTGAATAGATTTTGTGGAACCTTCGTTTCCACTACACCAATCAAACACAATTGGTTTGAGAAAGCCAAGCTTCGAACCTCAGCTTGTCTGGTGGGGTTAACAAAGCCCTTCACATTCCAACAACCTATATACATATACAAAGAGAGAGGAATAGGATTACCTCCTCATCGGTAGCTTGTGCTGATTGGAAGGCGGAGCAGGCCAAGAGGAGCGAGGCGGCGAGTCAGGAGCTAGAGCCATCAAGTTGTCTTGGATGGACTTCACACCCGTAGAAATAGGAGGGGCTTTCGGAGACGGGCAGGGGGATAACAGGTCATCTGAGCTGGCAATCCAGTTTGCCGATCGATCCAACTCCTTCCTAGGGCTCACTGGCTCTATTGAATCTTCACCAGGACCGATCGGCCCTCTTCGGCTGTTGGGGCATGTGCTTCTGTCATTGTAATAATTCGCAATCCTCTCTCGGCATTGCAAGTTGAAGTAGAAGGTAAACTCCTATCTACTGCAGCTGCCTTCTCTTTGTTTGTGCGATCCTCATCCCCCGAGCTAACCAGAAGTGCCAAGGCAATTTCCCTAGGAGGAGGGTCCTTCTTCTTCTTCCCTTTAGCAAGATTCCACCCTATCTTAGCCTGCCGAGGTCTATCCTCCAACACAGGATCATCAGCAGGTAGATGTGACGCATCAAGAGGGGTGGAATCAATCTGCTCTTGCTAAGCCTGCCTTCGTTGGCCTTCAACTTTTGCAAGGGCTTTAATCAAAATAGGAGGAGATGGGGCTAGAGACGTACCTTGGGGAACAAGGGAAGCAACGGCCGGAGCCTATTAAGCGGCAGACACAGCGAAGGACGAGCAGGGGTATGGGCACATTTATGGCTGAAGATTCCACACCCTGAGCATGCAGTAGGTCTCCATTCATACTCCACCCCCACTAAGCATGATTCACCATTGTGGACAACTTCTATAGCATCATAAATGGGTTGCTTCATTGTAATTTCAACACAGACTTTGGCAAAAGCTAGCATCTTTATCTGCTTAGTGCACAAGTCCACATACAGTGGCTTGCCAACTGCGCTAGCCACCTTGCTGATCCCTTGCGAAGACCAGAAGGCAAGAGGAAGGTTCCTCCGCCTAATCCACACAGGCACAATCAAATGGCTATCTTTCTTTAGCTCCAATGCGGGTTCCCATTCTTGCAAAACCAAGGGCACTCTAGCAACCGTGATAGCCCCCTCTCGGGACCTTTCTGCGAAAATCTCCATCGAGACACATGGAAAAAAAAAAAAAGCCTTGTCCATTAGACATTACCTCCACCAGATTCAACTCCCACACGTTTTTAAGTGCCAATTCAATTACTTTGAACGGTAATCTCTTGCCAATAAAGTAACCCACAAGGCACTCTTGCAGCTTAGCATCAGCAGCCTCAAGTGTATCATCAGATAGCTCAACAACCAATTTGTTGTTGATATATGAAGGAGGAAAAAACTCCAAATCATAGCACTTTGCAGCAACCTTGGCTACGCTGGCCTAAGCACGGGCATTCAGGTTCTTTGACTCCCTCCTAGGCCGAGGACGCTTAGAGCTAAACCTACCTCGGCTTCTACCTCGAGGCCCAGCAGGAGCATGAGGGGGCCGAGCCACCTGAGGATTATCACTTGAAATAACTAGAGATGGAGCATCACGTTTTGAATCCTCCTTCGATGTACCAACCTGAGCCGAATGGCCATGAATAGGAGGAGGCGGGCTTCGAACACTAGGCCCTTCCCCAGCCCATCGATGTGGGCCAAACCCGACTCGGAGGCCATCTCAGCAAAGAAACCGCGAACACAATAGCAATAGACGAAGAGAAACCCTAACCGAGCTCACACATCACGGCCCAAACAAGAGCGTACCAAGGCAAACTCTTTGGGGAAATCTGTGCGCAGCAACTCAGAACTCATTCCTTCTCCGTCCTTGAAGCGCCGCCCTCTCTAGAGCTTGCCGCCGTGATCCTCCGGTCCCCGTGGAATGCAAGAACAGAGGGACTTCGCCGCAACGTGGGCTTGCCCCTCGCTGGTGAAGGGAGCAGTGGAATCTTGAATGCTTATGTCGCCCCCCGTCGTTGCCGGATCAAGCTTGGTAGTGGTGGCTGATGCACGTGCAAGGAGGGACGCCATAGGGAGCTTGCTGGTTGCCGGAGGGTTTCGCTCCGGTGCGTGTGCAGGGAGGGATGCTGCAGGGGAGATGGCTGGTCGCTGAAGGGTTCCGCTCCGATATTCTTTTTCCACAAAATTTCTCCCTTTTTGAATGAAAAATCATCAACCAATATTCTTTTTCCTGGTCAAATAAAATGAGTCTAAAGCAAAACTCATTTTTACTACAACAAAGTCTTTGCTTTTTAATTTCTTTAATCGTAGTGAGATGTGCATTATTGAAGCAAAACTCATTATTTGTTGTTCTCGAGTGTGGTGATGCATCGTGTAACTAGTCCAATGCTCTTCTTCCTCAAGCCATCAATATAAGCGCCGGATATATCGCTCCAATTAGGGACCATTTAGAAATAATAATATGAGTACTGATTTCACCTAAGTAAGTCATTCCATAATTACGTAGTGAGTACTGATTTCACCTAATTAATTAGATTCAATTTCGCTTAAAGACATGAGTTAACAATATCTCGAAAGAATGAGTATATATTGACAGACGATTTAACTATGATTCTATTAATGCAGGACTATTGTCCATAGAAAGTTTGTGGAATCAATATTAATTGTTTTAAAACTTTTGGCTGTTATATTAAGACATTGTTTAATATTAAGAAAGTTTGTGAACATTTTAACATGGTATTAGAGCCAGATTCTACCTCAATTTAATTATCATATGCAATCCTGTTTGTCAAATTTTTTTGTGATCTCCCTCCATGTTATAATATAAATCAAGTGGAAAAACAAGAGAGAGCCCAAAGTCTAAATCTAGCAGTTATTGAACAGACCAAATTCAACTGAATAGTCAACTTGAATGAATTATTATTATATCCAATGTGAACTTTTCCTATTCCTACCACCTCACATCTTGGGTACTAGTATAAAGCTAATAGTAATATGGGCCTTCAATCATGTATATTGATCGATGTTGCTCCTCTTGTGTGCGTCTTTTGCTTCTTTATTAGCCCGCGACTGAAGCCGGTAGCTCCAGCCCAACAAAATACATCTCTCTCTCTCTCTCTCATTGAGAAAGCCATAAAATAAAACGATAAGAAGAGAGAAGCAAAATGATAGACAAGAAACCAAACTTGTACTCCAGTTCTAGCAAGGGTGTATGGTCGAGATTGATGAGAGAGGATTAATTTTTAAAAAAATTAATCACACCTAATTAATTACAATGGTCAAAGGCCCAATAAGAGATGAACGCTTTTAAGTTCTTGAGCTGCTATGGCAGAAATTGAGAATAAATAGACTATTTGGACCTAACTTTTTCCGAATTGCAAGGTTTCGACAAGTATCGACTGTAAGGCACCTCGAACATACTTCATTGATGGAGCAACATATTCATATAAGGCACACTGAAGAAGACAAGTAGTTGAGAAAAGTTTCAAACTTCGGAATTCTAATTTTCACGTCCCTCACTTCAACTTGACCGAATGACTTCCTTTAAATACTCATCCACGCCATACTAGCCGTTGACATTCTTCGGAAGGATTTCTTCCAATCAACCCATATGACATAATCTATTAAAGAGATCTTGTAGCCGTTTGAAGATAGAGATGAAAATTCAATTAATACTGGTCGTCCATACAATCAGAATTTAGGTTTTCATAAATAGAATTTTCTCATAAGGAACTTATCTTCAAGATTGATCTTGTCAAATTTGTGATTAACTTAATCAATATATATATATATATATAGTGAAATTCTTGGCCAGAAGATAGTCGTTGAAAGAATCTTTTGTTTCCAAATGAAGTTCATATGTATCACATGTCGTCGACTCTGGTTCTAGACTCTTTCTCATTATAGACACAATCTCAGTCTGGACTTTGTCAAAATGCAAAATACTTGTAGGATCAAATAGACTTAAGCAAAAGTCTTCAATAGAAACTTGATAAATCCTCAAAAATAACTCACAAGAAATTTGTACTTAAAATAAGCATTAGAAACAAAAAGTTTTGTCAACTTCAAAATTTGGTAGGAGTTCTCTCAACAATCTCTCCATTTTTTATGGTAACAAAACTTTCATGTAGATCTAAAGAACAATACTTTAAGTTACCTTGCAAAACAACACTTTAGCAACAGAAGATATAGAGTTACGAATAAGCAAATATTAGGTAAGCATCATACTTATTGAAAGCAATCACAACTCAAAAAGTCTGCAAAAATTTGTACAAGAAGCACACCAACACACCAAAATATTAAAATCTACAAAGTCTCCTTTTTTGTCAACAGCAAAAAAAGAAAATCAAACTAGCATAAACATAGAAATGAAGTTTTGGAAATATCTAGGGTTTTTAGGAACACAAATAAGACGAAAATCCTCCAAATTCTGCACGGTCTCCTCAAGCTTTGTCAGGCACTGACCAAAGACAGTCTCGACCTTAGCTAAATTATGAACTGCTCGCTAGTTGATGGTTCGAACTTTGTCATCAAGAGGTTGTACCTTCCCACTAAGAGATTCTGCGGTAGTATCAAGAGAGGCATGCAACCACAAAGTCAAAACACTTGTGATGTAGAAAGTGTGTCTTGAACTCAAGTGCCTCATCGTCAATTCTCTTGTGACTTTGTTGGTCTACCATGACGAAAGCTTTCCTGATCTAGTTGAAAGACAAGAGGAGAGGGAAGTCACTTTTGATGACTATGGATTCATCACTCAAGACAGAATAATTGAGACCGTAAAAGAGAGAAGACAAGGAGAACAAAGTTTGAATAGCGTCATCTAGTTCATGCACATAGAATATTCGCTAAGTCATCTACTTCTATCGCTAGCTATATAAAGAGAATTAAATCAAAGCTGACATTATTCTAATAATTAGAATAATAACATGAGTGTATAAACTTTCAAATACATTCCAAAGTATGCCATTTCATAATTTCAAAGTGAATACTAATTTCACCTAATTAATCATATTTCATTTCATAATTTCAAAGTGAGTACTTATTTCACCTAATTAATCAGATTTAATTTCTTTTAAAGACTAAGTTAACGATGTCTTGAATAATTAAGTATATCGATAGGTGATTTAATTTTGATTCTATTAATGTGGGACTATTGTGTATACAAAGTTCGGAATCAATGTTCATTGTTTTAAAAACATTGACTATCTTATGAAGACATTGATTAATATTAAAATTTCATTTTAAAATATCTCACATCGCTTGTTTACAGAGAATTCATATGCTCTTTATGTACAAATGATCCCCCACTATCTAAAAGCTTGGTTTTTTTGGATTATACATTCTAGACGGTATTAAAGGCAATTTCTACCCCCTTTCATTTCCCCATATGCAGCTTGTTTGTGGAATTTCATGTGATCTCCATCCTTGTTATAATCTAAATAACGACATGAAGTAGATGGAATGACAAGAGGGGCCCAATCTCTAAATCTTTCATTTATACTTGACCGGACCAAAGTTAACTGAATAGTCAAATTGAATGATTTATTATATCCAATGTGAACTTCTCCTATTCCTACTACCTCAGATTCTGGGTACTAGTATAATGTTAAATTAATATGGGTTGCATGTAATATCTTCAATTATGTATATTGGCAAGAGACCTTTCTCTGTCTTCTAGAAAGGGAAGAGCAACGCTACTTATCATAAACATAAAATCAAATTTATAGTTCAATTCTAGCAAGTTTGTATGGTTGAGATTGATGAGAGAGGATTAATATTTTTTTTAAATTACATTAATCACACCTAATTGATACTAATAGTCAAGGCCCAATAAAAGATTACTGTCGCAACCTACCCTTTCTATTTGATGGGGAAAGGGAAAGGACAATATAGATTTAGGGGTATATCCTAAATGATGAGCCTAAGGCACTTAATTAGGTGTGGGCTCTCCCAAGCCCTTAATCCACGCAACGTTGGGATATTTGATATTAAATAAAATTGACATCATGAGAATTTCAAATGAAGAGTCGCCACCAGTTTATTGTGGTCAGCTAAAAGCTAAGTGAGGCATGAAAGTATACATTACGTCCGACACAACTAGAGCACCTATGTTCGATGACTTGATTATATTGATTAATCAACTAGTGTCATTTCGTTATTTAATCTTGTTCAAATACAAGAATGATGTTTGTCAAGCGGTTTGGATTGATTTTTGAGCTTATCCACTAATACGATAGATGATCATACATGTGTGCAATTATTAAAATAACAATCAACAACTAATGGAGCATTAAATAAATTGTGAGAAGAAGGAAGAATCTAACACTAAGAAATAAGAAAAAAATGACATTCTTAATTAAGCCAAATGTAAACAACAATAATCATTTAAAGTGTGCAATCCAATGATAAATGAAGTAGAAATGCAAAAACAGCGACCTAACCTCTATTTTTAAGGACATTCAAACCCTATTGCAAAGCTCCAAGAACTTTTTTAGTATGGAGCACATCCTTCTTTCAATTATAGACTTTCACACATTTGAAGAGAATACTTCTTGAAAACTAATTTTAATGCTTTTTCCTAATTTTTAGACGAAAATAGAACTTTTTTTTTTTTTTTTATAAGTAAATACAATAATTTCTTTTACATGATTTTTAAACTTTTATTTTGTAAAAAAATTCAGAACATTCTTTTTAATCCAAAAATAGGGACACCGGGCTGGGCCCAGGGGCCTTGTCCCAATATAGGCTGCGCTGGCTCGGGCTAAGGACACAAAAATTGGGCCTGATTCCAGTACATCAGGTCCTTCTCAAATAAAACAAATCCGCTAGCCCAACCCGAAACTACTTAAGCCGAGCGAAGCCCAAGCTTTATAAAACTAAATCAACCCCAACCTCAACGCTCAAGCCCACTTACGCTGAACCCAATTTATTGAAAGACCTAATAGAACCCTAAGTTCCCTAAACCTGCCCAAGCCTACCGTCCACAAACGAGAGCCGCTTCCCCGCCCGCTCCTCACCAGGCCATCACTGTTGTCCATCATCAACCATTCAAGATCTTGCAAAAAAATACGGCCACAACGTAGCTGGAGCAAATTGGGCATTAGGAACTCAATAGACAAAATAATGAGGGCTCATTCAGGAACCGTCACAAGGCCTTTGCTACACCGACACACCTCACCGTTTTAGCCTCTAGCATGCATGCGGTTCACCAAAAAAGATCAGAAGAGAATGTGGGCAGAAATTCAGGGTAGCACGAATCATACTAAACGTCGACACACCAGCTCACCAGCCAAGCACTAATATGCATAACAGAACAGAAGGGCTTTCTCGATCACTTATCAGAAGCATTTCATCGAGCGAGTCTTTATGTCCGACTGAAAGCGGTGAGGCACACCGATGAACTGACACTTGTGGTGTCGAGTTCATCCTTACATTGATCAGAGGACATCTCTAGTCGACGAAAATACTTCAAACGAATCCAAGACGCGCTTCACGGAAACAAACTAAGCCTCGGCCTCATTTTAGATTGACACTAACTGAGGCATTATATCAAACGCTTGGGAGCGTCAAATGAAAGGCAACTACGGACAAGAAACAAGACTCAAAACCGGATCAAAGCTCAACAGGCATCGGCAGGGAATGCTCAACATCAACGAAGGACATCATAAGCGAACCCAAAATGCACGCCCCCGCTCAGTATCTTGTGCAAAAACATGAAAGAGCAAGGCAAAAGCAGGGCACAAAATGGGGAAAATAGAGGCGGTCGATGGAGGTCCCTACCCAGCTCGGCAGCGGCGAATGAGGGCGAGCTCGATAGATCGGATCACGTCGGCGCGCCTCCGAGCCAAGATCCTCGGGAAATCAACACAACCCGAAATAAAAAAATAAAAAAATAAAAAATAAAAACTCGCACCGAGGCCTACCGTGGGGAAAGGGACACGTCAGCGAGGGTCGGCGGTCGAAATCTAGGCGCGGTGGCTACCGGAGGAGGCCTTCCACTCTCGGCCTCGCTCTTCCTCTCGGTCTCTCAATCTCTCTCTCTCTCTCTCTCTCGGAATCGCTTTGCCAGCTGCCAGCTGCCGGGGCGCTTGCCCTCGACCAGACATCATCGCGCGACGTTCCCTGCGGCTGTCCTGTTCCCCGTCGTAACAGTGTCCCCGTCGCGCTGCAGAGGGCGTGAGCCGTGAGGGAAAGAGAGGGGAAGAAGAGGAAAGGGCCGGGCCGGTGAAAAGATCAAAAGGGAATGAAGAGGGCCGAGCCCGAGCAGGGGAAGGAAAAAGGAAAGAAAGGGCCGGGTCGGAAGAGAAGTGTTATTTGGTAGATAAAGATCATGGTGACGAAAAGGTTATGAGCTAAGTTTTCTAAAATCTACGATGAAAATTGAGCTTCGAGAAGCTTGAGAAAGATATAATAAGAGTTTTGTCCAGTGAGGTCTAGAAGATCCAATTTTCTTGGTTAATAGGCTACTCTTCGCTTGTTTTATCCCCAAAAAGTATAAGGCTACACATTACTTGGCATACTTCATTGCTGGAAATCATTTCAAGTTGAACATATAAATTGTTTTTGTTGGAATTAATCCAGAGAAAGCACACTGTTTGTTGCAATCAGAACATGAAAGTAAAGAAGATGATAACAACTTTATAATTCCATTCCCTTTACAAATCTTGGAGAAGAAGAAAATAAGATATAACATAAAATTGGAGGTGAGGTACGGATAACCGAATCTCCTTAAGGCGATTAGTTCCTGCCAAAGGTGCCCCACAGATTCACGAACTATGCCTCCCAAGATACAACACCTTGAACTTGTTTGGATTAGCACTATGCAAACGGGACTCTGTCGAACCGTTCAATTGAACAAGACACTTAGGAAAATCGGAAGAGTAGAAGAGGACATCAAAGCTCTTTTTTGGAATTGAATCGGGAAAACCAAAAGACCCCAAAACACTTATGAAGCTCTATGCTCATATATGCTCATATCTATTTATAGAGCTTTTTAGTTCATTAACTAAAGAGATACATGAATTAAATAGACGCGTGTATCCACGAGATTCATAAATAAAGAGATACATGAATCCAAGAGATTCATGTATCCAAAGATACGTGAATTCAAGAGATTCATGAACTCAATAAATACATGAACTAAACAATACATGAATCTAGGAAATTCATGAATTCAATAGATACGTGAACATAAAAGTATAAGAAATTCATGAATCCAAAAAGAGATACGTGAACAGAAAAAACGTATCTTAATTTATTGGCTTCCGTTGATCCATTAACCATAATTATAACCATAATTACAACAATCCCCCACGTTAATGGATCAACAAAACATTTTTGACTCGAAGGAATCTGAGCATGCCTGTTGAAATAAACCGCATCAAGATAGGTAGCTTTCGCTTTGAACCTTCTTTAGTGAAAGCCTATCGGACTTACTTAACTAGTCGATGGACTAAGCCTTGAATCGCCAGTTGTTTGTGTAAGCCTAGACAATAAACCTCACACGGAGTATTTCCAATTCAAGATTGATTCTCGGATGTGTTCATTCTTTCGGCCCTGAACCTCTCGAGATTCATGCGTGCTTTAGAAAATCTAGCCTTTAAAGATTTTCATAGAGTCGGCCAGCTCCACGCATATAGGTGCATTCCTATTAAAGATATCCTACCATATCTCACTTGGATGTTACTTGGATGTTACATTCAAAGTTATAGGAATCATTAAACGCATAGCGTACCCTTAATAACGCTGTAGGAAAGCACTGTTGCATCATAGGAATGGTAGACAGTGCCTACACTAGAGTTTCCAAAATTTGCGTTGTCCTATTGAACCTAGACCATGGGATCTCCAATCGCATAGGTTAGGTTTTCACCCTGGAATCTCTTTATTGGGTTAAGGCTCTTAAACCCATTCCCCTCGATGCGCAGTTTATTTGCTCTTTCAACAAACCTTTTGTCAGCGAAGCCGCAATATTTTCCTTTGACTTTACAAAGTCTAAAGAAATTATTCCATTTGAGAGCAACTGCCTTACGGTGTTATGTCTACGACAAATATGTCTAGACTTACCGTTATAATTCACATTATGGACCCCCACACTTTAAGAAAATTGTAGGATGACAACTTTTATTCCATAACTCGTATGGAGTTTTACCTAGCCTTTTGTGGGGTATTTTATTAAGAATAAAATTTGCAGTTAAAACTACCTCCCCCCACAAGTTCTGAGGTAAACCTGAACTCAAAAGCATGGCGTTAGCCATCTCCTTTAGTATCATGTTCAATTGTTCAGCAACTCCATTTTGTTGTGGAGTATAAGGTGCAGTCGTTTGGAGAATTATTCCAAAACTAGCACAAAACTCTTTCAAATTGATTGAACTGTATTCTCCTCCTCTATCAGACCTAAGCACTTTGATTCGTTTATCAAGTTGGTTTTCAACTTCATTTTTATACTTGACAAACATGCTCATAGTCTCATCTTTACCAGTTAGTAAATAAACATAGCAAAATCTGGTACAGTCTTCCACAAATGTGATGAAGTACTTCTTTCCACCTCTACTTTCTACAAATTTTAAATCACATAGATCACTATGGATTAATTGTAGAGGTTCACTTGTTCTTTCAATGGATTTGAAAGGTTTCTTGGCAAACTTGGCCTCAACACAAGTCTCACACTTGTAACGAGGCATCCAACTCAAATCTTGGAATTAACCCCAAGTTTGCTATTCTCTTCATTGTACCATAGTTTACATGTCCTAATCTACCATGCCATAGATAAGGAGACACAACAAAGTGTAAACTGAAGACTTTTCTTTATTAATAGTCTTTGGGTACACATACTTTGAGTTTACATCAATGACAGCCACATTGGCCTTAAACAGGTCATTACATAAGTACCATTTCCCCACATACATCCCTCCTTTTGAAAGTACAAACTTGTCAGATTCAAATACAACTTTGAAACCCTTATTGACAAGTATAGGGCCAGAAATTAGATTTTCCGAATATCGGTACATGCAGCACATTCAGCAGGGCGACCTCCTTGCCAGATGTAAACTTCAGGATCACCTTTCCTCTTCCGGCAATTTTTGCTGATGCGAGTTAGCCATATAAAGCTTCTCGTCTTCTTCAGCCTTCTCATAAGATGAGAACATGTGTTTATCTGCACAGATGTGATTTGTGGCACCCGTGTCTAGCCACCAGCCATTAGTGTTCGACACTAGAGATGCTTTGGACATCACCATAGCAAACAATCTCTCATTAGCTGTAACTGGAGGCGTTGCCATCACAGTAGGCAAGGTTCGTTGAACCATCCCCCCGAAACAGAGCCAAAAGCCATTTGGCCTACACTGCTCTGAAAAACAGTCTCGGTATACCGGTCATATGACTTGTACCCGCACCACCAAAATTGGTGTTGGCCCAAGGGCCCGTAGCATTGGCTGCTACAAATTCAGACCTCGAGGGTTGAACATCTTCCATAGCATCGGTCGAATCGACCATAGGAACGTCTCCAGAAACATTCGGGACATTGAAGGGCACTTGGTTGTTTCCAGCCATCTCAATAATCTGACAAGAACAATAAACAGTAAGTGAATAATCGCCTTAAGATTGTTGTAATTATGGTTAATGGATCAACGAATGCCAATAAATTAAGATACGTCGTTTCTATTCACGTATCTCTTTTGGATTCATGAATTTCTTAAACTTTTCCGTTCATGTATCTATTGAATTCATGAATTTTCTAGATCCATGTATCTTTTTAGTTTATGTATTTATTGAGTTCACGAATCTCTTGAATTCACGTATCTTTGGATTCGTGAATCTCTTGAATTCATGTATATCTTGATTCATGAATTTCGTGGATACATGCGTCTATTTAATTCATATATCTCTTCTGTACATGAACTAAAAATATCTATAAATAGATGGGAGCATAGAGCTTCATTATGGTTTTTGGTTTTTCCGACTCGATTCCAAAAAGGCTCTGATACACTTTTCTACTCTTCTGAATTTTCTGAGTGTGCTAGTTCAATCGAACGGTTCGGCGAGTCCCGTTTGCATAGTGCTAATCCAAACGGGTTCGAGGTGTTGTATCTTGGCAGGCATAGTTCGTGAATCTGCGGAGCACCATTGGCGGGAACTAATTGCCTTAAGGAGATTCGGATATCCGTACCTCACCTCCAATTTCATGTTCTGATTGCAACAAATAGTTTGTGTTTTATTTTTTGGATTATTTTCCAACAATTTTGTCTATTTTCACAACATTACAATTCTTGAAAACAAAACTGATATTGTTGTGGTATAAATTAAGTGAAATATATCAATGATACCATGGCAACATATCGCCTGAATAAAGAGAGCTAGCAAGCTGATCCATGTATCCCAAGCAACTATATATGGGGTGGTCTGAATTGTAGTTATGTGAAGACAAGTAACACCTTAGTTGTAACAACTCAGTTTGACAAGAGTGAGGAGTCGTCACTAGGGCAAAATGGCTCAGATAAGGTACAACTCTGGCAAGCTTCTAGGATGGAGAAGGGAACAGGAATCCAAATCACATATTGAACAAGGAGAGAGCGTGCTTAAGATATACATGCAAAAAATGAAATTAATTCATAGAGGTGCTTTTTGATGTGATGAAATTTTTGCTTTGGAACTCTAAAGTTAAGCTCTAGTTCATGCTAGAACATTACTAGGATGGGTAACCTCATCGAAAAGTACCTACTTGTACACCAAAGGAAAAAACAATGAGGTTCGGTATGTGATGGATTAAAGTGAACAATACCTTAGTAAGTTAATTCAAAGAAGTCACATTACTGAGCAAGAACTTCAAGTGAAGTTATCCAATTTTGAGTTGTCTAGAAATTTGGTGGTGGAAGACAGGATGCACTTGATGTAGCAAATACAAAAATAAAATTTCTCATCTATCTTTTACTAAATTGTAAGTATCCTAAGCATAAAAATTCATATTGCATAAGCATGACTGTGGAGGGCAAAAACCAAAAAAATTCATAAATCTATTATGTTGATACTAATTTGATCATAAACTTCTCAATTGGTCCAATTTAATCGTCAACCATTTACATTTGTGCTAATTGAGTCTATTCGGTCAATTTTAGTTAGAAATCACTGATGTAGATACTAGCCATCCAACATTACATGATCAACATTGACGTAAACAAATTTTACAAATTTTAATTTTTTTTCTAAATTTTTTATTAAATTACATTTTCATTTTTTTTAATTGTGGTTGCATGGGGGTTATTGGCAACCCTCGCTGGCCAATGGACAAGAACATGTAAGCCCTTATTGGTTACTAGCAAGGGTTGTGGCCCTCGCCTAGGCAATCGCCAGGCACAAGAGTTGAGTCCTTGATAGAGGCTGCGAGAGCAGCCCTCACTCAAACCACGAGGGTCGAGCCCTCGCTAGAAGGAAAATAGATGCAAGTGTCTAGCGAGAACTTTGGCATGGAATATGACATGAGGTTGAAGAATGTGAGGAGTTTCCTGAATGGAACGAGAAACCGCACCAAGGCAAGGGCAATAAGAACTTGACTGGGGCCTCCTTTGGAAAGGAAACTGCGATAGCACAACCAAGCCTAAATATTCGACTTGCACGTTGGGGTCAATTTCCGTGCCCAAGTCTGTCCCGTGAACGTTGGTTCTGGGGTTCCTTTCATCTCACTCGACAACACCATCTACCCGGTCGATTTCGGATCACATTTTTCTCCTCGAAAAGAAATGTGGGGTAGGTAGCGCAATGCACTGTCCTGTGAAGTTGGAATTTTGGGCTCTTCATAATGTTATACAAATCTAGTCATATCCTGTCCCATTCTCAAAAAATTCAAATTTCACGCGGTTTGACCATCAATCAACGAATCTCGATGTTTAAATCATGGGATGAAACACATCCTTTTTGTCCTTTTTATCTCTCGAGAGTCAAAATACATGCCACATGTGTCGTGAACGAGATCTATGATAAAATTTAGTAAACATTGCCTCATGCATCCATCTGGTACCAAAAGGATGTCTATGATTGAATTTGTACAGGTGGAGTAGCCAATCTCAGGGATACAAGGAATTTCACTCCGAGGTCATATGCGAAGATCACATCTCATACTATTATTTGGTCTAGTCTTGTATTGTTATTCACGAGTAAAATTCATCTCAGATGGCCACACCTTTCGTGTTTACTTGAACTACTTCTTTTGGAGGCTCTGGCCACTTAGAACATTCTAAGAGGGAAAAATAAGCCTAGATTTTTTTTTTCTTTTTCCTTTTTGTTTTAGTAACGCATGGGGTGACCGACCTTTCTGAAGCATAGCTATTGTCTCTGTGCAAGATGAAAAAGGTAATATTTATCAAAAGGCAGCAACCCACGTAACGAAAATAAATAAATTTAGTAATTTAGACAGCTTATATAACAAGATAGAGATGTGACTAATATCACCTTTCCACAAAACATTAACTATATATAAATGGACAGGCCTATTCACATTAAATTATTAAGGTGCGGTAAATTTGCCCACAAATCCATGATAAAAGGTCCTTTTAATGTTTCTAATAGATTTCCTTGGAAATATCATTTTCTCCTAAAAGCAACGTACTAACCTACAAATTCCCTGGTTAGCCATGCTTAACCAAATAAATTTTCTTATTCAAAGTACCTTTTTCTCAAAAGAATTATATTAAGCAGCACAGATAGCAAAATTAGCCTTTGGAGTATACATATGCAAGCAAAGGTGGTCGGTCTAAACCGGGGTGAGCTTTGTTGATATTGATGGCTCTCGTTCAGAGATGTTGGAAATGATATAGAGGCAGCAATAAAAGTTCGAAGTAAGTTCTCGTCAACCATGAAAACATCGTCCTCCTACAAATTTTTCTCCCTTCTTATAATTTACTGTATGATTTTCATGGTGGATGTGTATAGCTGGGAAAAAAATTAAATTTCACGGTGTATTGTAGCAATCATGCATGTAAACTAATTAGCATTAAACACGATATATTGTGTCAATTTATCAATGGTCAATATTCATCAGTCAAAAGCTGTCTGTTGACACTTATTTTGGTACTTGGACTTTGATACATTTGCGGACGAAGACCTAGCTGCAAGTCTTGGTCTTCTTGTATTGTAGCCATGACTCGGTCGATATAGACTCGGTCGATATAAGTTTTGGGTCTGACCTTTCCAACATGAGATGCTCCATTAAGAGCTCTCTTGCTCCTTGTGGCTGATGTAATTCTGTGATAGAAAATGTCCATCTTGAACACGGCTGGATCGTACAAGTTAAGCAGTGGCCGAATAATTTACGATTACACCAGACAATTGGAGGTTTGAGCCGGTCGTACTGCCATAACTTTATAGTATGTATTGCACTGTTAAAGTGAAGATATTAATGGCCTTCTTGCATATTCTAATAGGAGAATGAAGGGTTGGTGAAACAAAGAGAGACCGGTTAATTTGCAAAGCTGTGTCCTCATATTACCGTAAATTGTTGAATTACAAATACAATGAGGAGTCAGCACGATTTAATTCCCATATTTCTGAAATTTAACAATTACATTATATCTTCACAATTCTGAAGAACTCATGTCGTTAAAAATATTTTTATCGAGCTTTCGAACTGAATTATTTATGTTACAAGGGTAGCTACGTTACCAAATCCATTAACAGCCTTATGAAAGTGGGCTGCAATGATTATGTCTCAGATATAAAGAAATAGAAGGATTTCAATTGTAAAAGAACAAACAAAGAGGGAGCTGATCGCAGATACATTCGTCAACTAAAGTCTCAGTTGCAATGTCACCCCATTGTTCTCTTAATTTCGCATTTAAGCCTCGACCTTTCGATGGTAACCTATTGTTTCATAGGATCGCCTTATCCCTCTTAAACCCGAAATCACTTTTATTGCACAACCATGATTCCCTTTATGTTGAATGAGCATTTTCGGGGCTTTTTCCATTGCTGTGAACATAAAACAATGATATGTGTAAGGCAATTGACGTATGGCAAGCAAAGGTGATCGGTCTAAACCATAATAATATTCGTTGATATTGATAGTTTGTGCAGTGATCATTGCAACTGGTATTGAGGTAGGAACTAAATTTCGAAGCTAGAAATTCTTGCCGACCATGAAAATATCATGGCCGATCAATTGTTTCTGGCCAGGCCAAATGTTGAAAATATGAGCCACAACTCATCCTTCTCATAATTTACCGGATTGATTTTCACGGCGGATGCCTCTAGCAGGAAAAAAAAAAAAACAAGAAGAAAATTTCACGACGTGTTGTAATAATGATTTGTGTAAAATATGTCGTTTTGGAACTTACCAACAGTCCATATGTCATTAGTCAAAAGTTGTCTATTGTCATTGACTGTGGTCCTTAGACTTGGAGACGAAGACTCAGCTGCAAGTCTTGGTCTTCTTGTATTATTGCCATGACCCAGTCCACTGTGAACAGAAGATGGGGTCGAGTATTTTCTTAGTATTTCCTATAGAAGAAGAGAACAATTTCAAATAATTATCTTCTGAATACGGATCAACCATGAATATGCCTTCTAAAGTCGATATAATTACGTTAGGATTTTTGTTGGGTTGGATTCAAATTTATGGAAGTTAGGATCATGTTGTCCAGATTTATCAAACTCTTGAATTACCTTCATTTGTGGCAACTTTTTTTCCTATAGGAATATAAAGGGCTTAAAAAAAATGAGGATACAAAATACTTAGTAGCAACGAAAAATGCCGGGCCATAGCGGATGACATACTAGTGAACGCTGTTTCCAGAAATTATTCATTGTTGATTTATTTGGGCTTAGCTATGACACTTAAGAAGGACAAAACTTCAGGATTGGAATATATGCACATAGGTCATCAGCCACCGATAATTTGCCGGGAGACAAGCAACATCTTAGTGAACCGAGAACTGCAGAGGCGAAGTTATCCAATTTTGGATTGTCCGGAGATTTAGTTGTGGAAGATAGGAGTCACTTGATGTAGCAGATACATAGATTAATTTCTTATGCATGTTTTACTATGTAGTATGTATCTTAAGCATAAAGATTCATATTTCGTAAGCATTGACTATGGAGCCACCAACATCTATCTTGATCATGACATATATCACGCAGATGGATGACGCAATTCATTAATCTCGAAAGGAACCCGCAAGTGCCCAATGAGAACTTTGGCATGAAATATGATATGAGGTCGAAGAATTTGAGGAATTTCGCGAACAGAATGAGGAACGGCACCAAGGCAAGGGCAATAGGAATTTGTGGGGAAGAGTGGACTCCTATTCCTATATATACAAGGACATTATGCTTGTGCTTACATCTGATGACGGACTCGTGAACGTTGCTTCTGGAGTTCCTTTCATCTCGATAACGTCATCTACCCGATTAATTTCGGATTACATTTTTCTCCTCGAAAAGAAATGTGGGATAGGTAGCAGAATACACCGTCGCCCGCGATTGGTCTCTCCATAATGCTAGACAAATTCTGACCTGTCCCCAAAGAATTCACATTTCACGTGGTTGAAGTAATTAACCGGATCCGTCAACCAATGCATCTCAGCTCTTAGATCACCGGGAGAAATGCATCCCTTTCGTGCTTTTATCTCAAGAGACGAAACACATACCACGCGTCATGAATGAGGTCTATGGTTGAACATTGCCATAAGGTACCCAGAATATGTCTATGATTAAATTTGGACAGGTGGATTAGCCAATCTCAGGGACACAATGAATTTCATGCGGAGGTCATATGCCATGATCACATCTAATAACTATTATTTGGTCAAGACTTCATTATATTATGTGCCGTGAATACATGCTTACACGATTCAAGCAACTAAGTAGACCAATCCGTGTTATTTACAAAAGCAATTCTTCGATTTTTTGCACGCACAACTCTTGATGATTCTTCACCACTTCCACTTTGTTTCTATTGTCGAATATTGTGATGACTTTGTGTTGGAAAATAATCCAAAAATAAAACACAAACTATTTGTTGCAATCAGAACATGAAATTGGAGGTGAGGTACGGATATCCGAATCTTCTTAAGGCAATTAGTTCCCGCCAATGGTGCTCCGCAGATTCACGAACTATGCCTCCCAAGATACAACACCTCGAACCTGTTTGGATTAGCACTATGCAAACAGGACTCAGTCGAACCGTTCGATTGAACCAGCACACTCAGAAAATTCAGAAGAGTAGAAAAGTGTATCAGAGCCTTTTTGGAATCGAGTCGGAAAAACCAAAAAACCATTATGAAGCTCTATGCTCCCATCTATTTATAGATATTTTTAGTTCATGTACAAAAGAGATACATGAATTAAATAGACGCATGTATCCACGAAATTCATGAATCAAGAGATACATGAATTCAAAGAGATTCACGAATCAGAGATACGTGAATTCAAGAGATTCGTGAACTCAATAAATACATAAACTAAAAGATACATGGATCTAGAAAATTCATAAATTCAATAGATACATGAACGGAAAAGTTTAATAAATTCATGAATCCAAAAGAGATACGTGAATAGAAAATACGTATCTTAATTTATTGGCATTCGTTGATCCATTAACCAAAATTACAACACTTTGATAATATGGCGTTACTCTACGGATATATGGCTAATGGTAATTAACAGCGACACCTATCAGTAATAGGTAGGTCCTTCCTGAGCTTCACCCTACTGGCGTTTGCAGTGATATGACTAGAGTTTTGGTCTTTGGCATCGATAAGGCTATAATAACACGAGGAAGCTAAAACTCATCGTAAAAGTATGAAATACACAATATTCTCACAGTCAAGATATAAGATGATTTGCTGAACATATTCATCTGATAGGCAGGTAAACCATCAACATCTACTCAAATGTGTTGCTACTTAGAAGAAAAACTTAGCCATGTCTTCCTACGGTGATCCTAACTAATGTAAACAAAATTTCAGACCAGAAATTCACCTAAGTGGAAACGGGAAACTTCTAACTAAGTACGGTAGGAAAGGTGAGACAAATGCTCGTCACTTGCTAATCAGTGCTGTCTCCATAAGGATAGTCCAGAGTTGAAGGAGTTGAAGGAAATAGTGTAAAGTACTTATTTCTGGTCTCTTTGCATTCGAGTTCAACTTCATATTGCATACTCTCAGAAAGAAAATTGTGTGCGCTTTGCAGGGGACGATCCAAACGGTCTTGAAGTCAATCACGGTGTCCTGTAATAATGAGACATGTACAAAATAATTCGCACATAACATGATATATTATTTCGAATTTTGCGATGTTCGACATGTCGTCAATCGAAAGCTTTCTATTGACGTTTCTTTTGGTTCTTAGACATTGATACATTTGCCGACAAAGACCTAGCAGCAAGTCTTGGTCTTCTGGTACTGTAGCCGTGACTCAGTCAATTACAAGCACCGCGTGGGGTCGTGGGTATGGAGAGCTCACGATATAAATGTAAGGCGTGCATGCATATATCTTCCTCACACTGCTCTCTTCGACAATCTCCACCACTCAGAAGATAATGGAAAGATCAATTACAGCTTTCTCGTTTGCGTTGGTTGCTGCCTTAGCTTCAGCCCTAGTCCTTGTGGTTCAAGCCCAGCTAAATCCAGGTATCTCTCGCTCTCTCTCTTAGAGACAGGCCATGGCGGAGCCAGATCCGACTCCTGTCAAGGAGACAGATAGATAGATGTGTTGAATCTTGATAAGTTTTTAAATTAATTTCATGCATTTATAATCAAGAGTAGCACCATGAAAGAACGTCACCTGTCTCTCCACTTCCCGGGCAGAAGCAGAACCTTTTTTTGTTATTCCTTGAAACGTTGATTACAAAGGAAATATATTGCATCAGTCTGCTGAAACCATCATTCCATGTGCCATGCAGGGGAATGTTCATTGATTCCTTTTCAATCACACAAATCAAGAAAAAAAAAATACAATTTTCCCATGTATTATGACATTAGTGAACAACAATAATAGATATGAGCAAAATAATTTAACTTATTTATAGTTTTTATGATGTATATTAATTAATTGTAAATTTAGAATGATGTTTGTTAACTTTCTTAATTATAAAAACATAATTATGTTCTGAGCTATAGAGTTTGTACTCTTAATCAGATACAAGTATATATTGTCATTTCTAGATTAAATCGATTAATTTCTCGTTCTATTTTATATTCACAATACCTCTTTCATAACCCGAAAAATAATTTATTAATCTATGATTCCATATCTACATTTCTTTTATTTGAGGCAACTAATGAGATTAGAGTCCTACTTCTAAGATATTCTATCCATATCTCCACAGCTTCGCTCTTCCGTTCATTATATCAATCATAACACTATCCATTACTTATGATGTGAACCTCCATTTCAAACAAATGCTTGATTGCTCTGTTCATATCACGGAATGAAGAGAGTCCTAAATTTTGATTAATAAAAAACATGGTCTGATCTGTTCCCAGAAACAAATAAATAGATTATGAATGGTCTCATCTGACGTGGTCTCAATTCAAAATGGAAAATTTAACACTATTTCTTTGATAAGTCATAATTCCAGCGATTATTTATTTCATGTTCATTTTCTAACCTTCCAGGTTTCATAAGTATCGACTGCGGAGCACCGAATTCATACCCCGACTACGAGACCAATATAGATTTTTTAACGGATAAAGGATTCATAGAATCTGGAGAGAGCATGCAGATATCCACAAAGTTCATCGGCCAAAATTTCCGACAATGGTTGAAAAATCTAAGAAGTTTTCCTAGTGGGATGAGAAACTGCTACACCTTGAAACCAGACAAAGGCAAGAACAACACGTACTTGATTAGAGCATCATTTTGGTATGCGGCCTATGATGATAAGAACCGACCTCCCATATTCGACCTATACATCGATGTTAATTATTGGGCTACGGTTGATAGTTCTGGTAATAACTACTACGAAATTGTCTATGTGGCCCAAAGGGATGATATACAAGTGTGCCTCGTAAATATTGGCCAAGGAGTGCCCTTCATTTCGGCATTGGAACTTAGAACTTTGGACAATTCTCTGTATCAAATTGAATCAGGAATTCTTATTCTTTATTTCAGATATGACGTCGGAGGCTTAAAAGCGTCCATCAGGTGAGCTCTCTTTTTTTCTTTCTATGTTGTTACAGAAATAAACAAATGTAACATGTGTTAAGCAAGGAATAGCCTATTAATCAGTTGACACCTCCTATATACTATTGACAAAAGGGTCAATTTATATTGGGGTTGCTCTAACTTAAACTATATACTTAGAATTGAAAGACGTTCTCTATAGAGGGAGGTCGATGACTCAGAATAATGGGTGTTTTCAAGGATCCTAGGGAGCTTTTCCCATCCCTTTAATGACCGTCAGATTGAAATGAGTAAGTCTCACGCATCGTAAAACCTTTATGTTTTTGTGTGTTACGATTTACGAAATATAGTTAAGGAATTACGATAAGTTACAACCAGAGGGTTCCCCCCTAAATACTAGGGACTTCCCTTTTGATCAGTGAAAGTTTTAGGGAGTGATGATTGAGCCAATAATCACCCAATCGGAGGCCAATTTAAAGACAATGGCCTCGAAGTAGGATTGGGGGCAAGCGCATTTGAAAATTTCATTTGATAATTGGCATATGGAACATGCTACGCGGGACATTGCACTGGCATCACAGGAATTTTGTGAAAATGTCCCACTCAGGTACCCGGAAGATGTCTATGATCGCATCTGGGAAAGACAGACCTTTAACCGGTCCATGCTCAACCCCGGGAACGGGACGTCTGCCTCTGAATTGTCCATAAACAACGACGCGTATAAGGTTCCAGGAGAAGTCCTCCTCACCGCTCAAACGGGGAATGATGCCACTTTTTTTCTCTCATCAAATAACTCGACGAATAGATGGATTGGGTACTTCCATTTTGCTGAAACACAAAGCTTGCTGAGCGGCCAGCAAAGGGAGTTCACGGTTTTTACAAGCGATGGCCAATTCACGGAGACAGTGAAGCTCGAGTACTTGAAGCCGGTGACTGTAATTTCCACTCCTGTCACAGGGTCCATGATCAACTTCTCATTCCAAGCACAGTCTGGACATCCACCACCGATCATCAACGCCCTGGAGATCTTTCTTATCCGAGAACTTCCGAATGTACCAACAGCCCTAGATGATGGTAATATTTCACGCTTCTACATGCTCTTGTGCTAGTGCTACGATAAATAATGTGAAGTACAACCTTGGCATGAAACTTGGCTCACTTGGCTTTGGTATTAGATTGCTAGATTGAAAGGAAGAGAAACCAAGTATTGAAAGTAAAATTTATTAAAATAAGTGTATATTCAATTCAACACTCTAGAGAGTAGAAGAGTACCCTCGCACTACTCTTGGACACTTTTGAAAATTCAGACCTCCTAGGACACCTTACGTGCAAACTCTAGGAAGCTAATTTCTTACCACTAGCTTTGGTTGCTCCAATGAAAGGGGAATTGCGAATTTATAAGAGATGGATGAGGATTGTTAGACGTGATGTTATAAAACTGTGGTTTTAAAGGGGGTTAAGGATAAGCTAAGCCTTTTTGTGGTCATTCAGAGTGCACGGAAAAATCTGCGGTGAAAATTTAGTTTATAGATGATTGTAAACCAAAATAGTCTAGAGGAGATAGTGAAGAGTTTTCTTCGAGTGAGCTTTAAAAAATTAAAGTTGCTGATTAACAGTCTATTCCTTGCTTAGCATAGATTTTTACTGTAAAATCACTTCAAATTGCACATGGAAGTTGTTTTCACCAATTCCTTAATGTTCTTTAGATAGGGAAAGATGAAATTCAATGCACGACTTCAATCTACTCAAAATCCCCATCTATCATCCTTCTCTTGAAGTAAACTGATCTTGTTGCGTTCTCAACTACAGTAAAAGCTCTCACTGACACCAAGGCAGAGTATACTATCAATAAAGATAGTTGGCAAGGGGATCCATGTGTACCAAGAAAATTTTCGTGGGATGGTGTGAATTGTAGCTATGGAGATATTCCGAGGGTTATTTCGCTGTAAGTCTCCTTGCACTATTTCTTGTAGGTTGATGCTGGTGCCACTGGTGAAACTTTAGAACAATTATCTTTTCTTCTTGAAGAATTGAAGGCTTTTCCTCTTTCTTCTTGACAAATGGGAAGTTCATTCCTCCATATGACTCCATTAATTTATAAAAACTCCTTCATCAGTTGTGTGCTTCTCCATTTTAATCTTAGGTTACATTGTGTTCTCTACAATTTAGTGCATAAACTTTTGTGTATCGAACCAGCATTATTACCTTTGTGAACATGGTAATGACACAGCTTTCTCTCATGTGATCGATTATGGCCAGAAATCTGAGCTCTAGCAATTTGAGGGGCATCATCTCTTCTTCACTATCAAATCTATTGGAATTGGATTCCTTGTGAGTAAGAGCATGATTACTGTTTAAATGTGTTGTGACATCTTACTTTTTGCTAGGGAGCTCGTTCTTTCTTATTCTGAAGAAAAAGTAACTTTGGAGGCTTCTAGAGTGATCGTTAACCGGAATAAGCTTATGTTGAACATTGGTTTTCAAACAACGCGACGATATTTTTGGCCCCTTTGGCCCAAAGGTTTGTTGTATTCATAATCAATATATCCCCAAAATTGTCACGAAATCGCACGTCAATTTTAGAAAAATAACGCTCACAAATAATTCACAAAATATAATATAATAATAAAAGAACAAAATCAAAAGAACACGCTAGAAAATTTGTTAATGAAGTTCATCCAAACCTCAATTATTTCTCCGCACAAAGACACTCTGTGAATCCACTAAACTTAAAAAAAAAAATTGGAATACAACAATGATTTTCTCTCAAAATCAGGGTACAAAAAGATTGAGATACCTCGTAAAGAAAAAAAAAATCACTTTTTTCTTCTTTTTCTTGCCTTTCTATTTTCTTTTTCAGCATCTTGATGGTTAACGTTTTGTCATCGATAATATAAAGGTATAACTTCTAACCTAAAAGCAAATCTAATTGAAAAGACAAAAGAACTCCTCAAAATATTTGGCTTCATCTATAACAATAATAGCCTGAAAAACACTGACCAACCAATCTCAAAATTTCGGATGAGATCTGTTGAATTGTTAACTATCCAGACTTGCTTTGTTTCAGAGATTTGTCCGACAATCAACTTATAGGAGCCATACCGGAAGCTTTGGCAAATCTGCCAAAGTTGAGAATTCTGTAAGTTAATGTGCCTTAGTGGCGCCCTGAAAAATTGACAGAGCATAGGTCTTTATACATGGTTATGCTTTGCAGAAATCTCAGTGGAAACAAGCTTAATGGTTCAGTTCCTGAGGCTCTTAAAAGGAGGCACGAAGACAAGACATTGGACTTGAGGCTTGTCCCTCCCTCCCTCTCTCTCTCTCTCCCTCTCTCTCTCTCTCTCTCTCTCTCTCTCTCTCTCTCTCTCTCTCTCTCTCTCTTCAGAGTAAAGAAAGTATAACATGTTTTATTGTGATTCAAAGCAAATATGAAGGCCGCTTGGGATCAACTTGTAGGCAAACCAACTCGAGAGATATAACTTTACGGACTTATTTTTCTTGCAGTCTTAACAACAACCCCGATCTTTGCCAGGCAAGTCCTTGCTCAAAGAAGAAGACTAAAAACTCCATCTTGGTCCCAGTTGTTGCATCGGTTTCAGTCGTATTTGTAGTTATCTGCGTGTTGAGTATTTGGTTGATTAGAAGGAAACAGACAGGTAACTTATTTTTCTACTTCTTGTCCACTGCATATTTATATGAAACTAAACAACATTTCTTGGTTTATTTGGTCGAGAAAGATATCACCGGCAACTTACTCCCCGTTCTTACCTTTATAAGAGCGCTCTTTTACAATATAATCCACTTCGCACTCAGGCCTAATGAATGTTTTCTTGAATGAGAAGTTCTTTCTGAAAAATTACATTTCACAAATTAATCCTAAGAGATTGAAGATAAATTAGACAGACAAAATATCAGAGTTACTTTCATCAGCATTATGATTTTTTTTTCCACAGATTTTATAGCAGAAGTGTCATTTAGATACTGATTTGTAGAGGAAAAGCATTGTATCATACCTGTTCACGCAATCTACACCACATTTGACGACTATCTTGACTTTGATTTTCCTTTGATACAGTTGTATTGGCAACAATGTCTTTTTTAGGATAATTTAGTTGAGAATATATGACTCAGCAACTTTCTTTCTCTTCTCACCTACCCTAAGAGTACAATTTTACAATCCCATCGACATTGCAATCAGGAATGAATGAAAGTTGGCTTTAATCAAAATTTCTAATGCTCGTAATATGAATTCATAGTGATGACAAGAAAATGAAGAGAAAAAGAGATAGGGATCACCACAGCATGGTCGCATCAGCGTCACAAACAGAATGAGTGTTATTCAGCTTAACTTATTGTCCTGATTTTTTTCTTCAAAAGTAACCGTGCCATGCATGAGAAGGACTTATAACAACTTGGGAGTACCAACTTTGTCCTTGATATTCTGATGGTCCCTAAAAGAAAGTTTGATCGTGCAATCTCAAACTTATCTATATGTACTGAGCCAAGAAAAATTATAGATTCGTTAGCATATTGAAGGCAGGTGATAGAGAATCTCTGCCCAGATCTCTTGATTTTTTCCTCTTCTCCACTAATTTAGCTCTTAAAACGGGATCAGAAAAACCTTTCCTACGTCTTTTAATTGTTTAAGTGCTTCTTTTAAGTGCAATTAGAATTATTTGCTTCGAAGGTCTACTCTCCAAAGTGGTAGTCGCAATACTCATAGGAACCTTTTTGGTACAGAATCTAGTGAAAGGACACTGAGATTAAAGAATCGCCCTTTTACATATAGAGAGGTTTCAAGAATCACCAGGAACTTTGGACGAGTGATTGGCGAAGGTGGATTTGGAAAGGTTTATGTTGGTGCACTAGATAACGGCACCGGAGTTGCAGTGAAGATGCTCTCTGAATCATCAAAGCAGGGGTACAAGGAATTTCAAGCAGAGGTTAGATTCGATTTAAAGTCAACTTATTCTGACACTTGCGTGGATGTTCGTTCAGAAGCTTCTCCGAGACTATTCTCAATAGTCGCCATGATAATGCGCACTCTTTATGCTGCAGGCGCGACTCTTAATGATTGTTCACCATAGAAACTTGGTTTCTTTATTTGGATATTGCAATGAGTCTAAGCACATGGCATTGATATATGAATACATGGCAAATGGAAATTTAAGGCAACATTTATCAGGTGCGTTTTTATGTCCTTTTATATTGTTTTTCTCCAAAATGAACCTGTAAAACTCTATTTCGTGCTCACAGCCACAGGTAAAGTTAAAATCCATCCAACAGAGGACCATCCGAAGGTCTTGACATGGAGTAAGAGACTACAAATAGCTGTGAATGCAGCACAAGGTACACGTATGAGATATCCTCAGTTGCAGGTTTTTTCCCATCATTGATTCGGAATCATTGACACATTTTTTGCGAGGATTTCAGGTTTGGATTATTTGCATAATGGTTGCAAGCCACCCATCATCCATAGAGACTTGAAGACTACTAACATCTTGTTGAATGAAGATTTCCAAGCTAAAATAGCTGATTTTGGTCTGTCAAGAGCTTTTGCTACTGAAAATGACTCTTATGTGTCAACTTGTCCAGCTGGCACTCCCGGCTACCTCGACCCCGAGTAATAGCTAAAACTCAATATTATCAAGCCGGCTTAGTTCGGGATCTCTAATTGCATAGAAATATTAACATTGCCTAAGATTTTATCTTAGATTTAAAGATCTGTCTTTTTTTCCTCCTAGGTTTCAATCTTCTGGAAACATAAACAAGAAGAGTGATGTTTATAGTTTCGGAATCGTACTCTTTGAGTTGATCACGGGCCGACCTCCGATAATGAGAAGCTGGGATGGGCGCACCAACATGCACATACTTAAATGGTTGATTCCGATTGTTGAAAGTGGTGATATACAAAGCATTATGGATCCAAGGTTGCAAGGAGAATTCGACATCAACTCGGCTTGGAAAGTAGTGGAGATTGCTATGTCTTGTACACGACCAACATCAATTCAAAGGCCGGACATAAATCACGTATTGGCAGAGCTAAAGGAGTCTTCGGTGAGCACTTCAAGTGGTTCTTTTGAAATGACCTCCTGAAGCTCCATTCTAACAATGCCCCTGTGGCAAGGTAGCTTTCTATTTTCTTCTTAGGTAAAAGATTAACTTTTGTCGGCAAATCCGTACTATGTTTTTTGGATTGCGTCCTCCATTTCCATATTCTTTTCTGTAATTGAATCTTCAAATCTCGCTTTATAACAACGATGTCCTTTCGTCCTTTGCCGCTTCTTTCCTCATTAATAATGTCACTGGCAATCCAATTACTGCGAAACTAGGAATTCCACGTTGAGTTTGGGGGGAGGTGACTCAGAGGTTGAGGTTATCCATGGATGGAGCAATTGGTGTTAGCAGGCCCCCTTAGCATGTTCTTGGGATTCAGCTGACATTTTAGTTGGAATCAGCACCATTGATTAAGTAGCAACAATTACGTAATGTTGAGCGGGTAGACTGAGAAAATTTAAATTGAGGGACTAATGTGCCTGATAAGCTCAAATTATATGTAGCATTGGTGGTCCTAATGTAGTACTTCTCAAAAGCAGGGATATACCCATAAGCATATTTTAATAAATTACGGATACCAGACTTAAGCTTATCTTTTGATAATGCAAATTCGTATAATGTTTATATACAGATAAAAGGCAATCCCCATCTCATCTAATGCTTATAGTTTAGAATAGGTCTGCTATCTTGGGGTTCCAATGCAACAACCAGTACCGTTGACTGGACAAGAGCTACTTGGCCAAAGAAGATGTGCACCACCGGTATAAAATTGCCATTGCCTGATTTGTCAAAAGAGAATTCACCAACGTGCCAAAGAATAGTACTGTCCGCGGCAATCAATGGCGAGATTCGAGAAAAACGAGGGCTCATCTTTAGCGACCAAACTCAAAAATGAACCTGTTAATGATCTTAGACCAGCAGGATTTTCGCTGATATAAGCATGTGATGTCGCTTCCGAGTTCGGGGAACTTTGATCAAGCACGAGATGCAACAACAGAACCACGAAGTCAAAACACTTGTGATGTAGAATGTGTGTCTTGAACTCGAGTGCCTCATCGTCAATTCTCTTGTGCCTTTGTTGGTGTGCCATGAGAATTGACAAAGCTTTCCTGATCTAGTTGAAAGACATGGGGACAATGAAGTCACTTTTGATGACTATGGATTCATCACTTGTGACAGAATAAACGAGACGTTAAAGAAGAGAGAAGACAAGGAGATCAGAGCCTATATAGCATCGTCTATTTCACATAAATAGAATGTTCGCTAGGTTATCGACTTCTGCCGCCGGCTATATAAAGAGAACCTAAATCAAAGCTGACATTATGCTGATAATTAGAACAATAACATGAGCGTACAACCTTTCACATACATTCCAAAGTATGTCATTTCACAATTTCAAAGTGAGTACTAATTTCACCTAATTAATCAGATTTAATTTCACTCAAAGACCTAAGTGAACAAAATCTCGAATAAATGAGTATATATTGACAGATGATTTAATTTTGATTTTATTAATGTGGGACTATTGTGAATAGAGAGTTTGGAATCAATGCTCGTTGTTTTAAAAACATTGACTGTTGTACAAAGACATTGATCAATATTAAAATGTCATGTTAAAATATCTCACATCGCTTGTTTATAGGACAATTATATCCTCTTTATGTACATATGGTCCCCCTCTATCTAAAAGTTTGATTTTTGAATTGGACATTCTAACACGGTATTAAAGTCAGTTTCTATCAAAATTCGTTTCCCATATGTGGCCCGTTTGGCAATTTTCATGTGATCTCCCTCCATGTTATAATGTAAATAATGGCACGAAGTAAGTGTAATAACAAGAGAGAGCCCACATTCTAAATCTATAATTTATACATGACCAGACCAAAGTTAACTGAATAGTCAAATTGAATGAATTATTATATCCAATGTGAGCTTCTCCTGTTCCTACCACCTCAGATTCTGGGCACTAGCATAATGCTAATTTAATATGGGTTGCATGTAATATCTTCAATTATGTATATTGGCAAGAGACCTTTCTCTGTCTTCTGGAAGCGGCAGAGCAACGCTACTTATAATAAACATGAAACCAAACTTCTACTTCAGTTCTAGCGAGTTTGCATGGTCGAGATTGATGAAAGAGGTTTAATTTTTTTTTTTCAAATTACATTAATCACAACTAATTGAACCTAATGGTCAAGGCTCAATAAGAGATTATTGTCGCAGCCTACTATTTCTGTTTGAAGGGAAAAGAATGATATAAGTTTAGGGGTATTGCTCAAACGATGAGCTTAAGGCACTTGATTATGTGCAGGCTCTCACAAACCCTTACTCCATACGATCGTTAGGATATTCGACGTTAAATAACATTGACACTATGAGAATTTCAAATGGGAAATTGCCACTAATCAATTGGGATCGGTTAGGAACCAAATGAGGTATGAGAGTATACCTTACTTTCTACGTAACCTAACTGATGGAGTGTTAAATAAATTGCGAGGAGAAGCAAGAATCTAACATTAAGAAATTATAAAAATATTCTTAACTAAGCTAAAGGTAAACAACAATAAACATATTTAAAGTGTGCAATCCAATTATACAAAGTAGAAATGCGCAAATAACTACTTAGCCTTTATCTTTAAGGATATTCAAACCCTATTACAAAGCCTGAAGGGCTTTTTCAATTTTGAGCACATCTTTCTTTGATCATGGATTTTCACACATTTTAAGAGAACACTACTCGAAAACTAATTTTAAAGCTTTTTTCCTAATTTTTAGAAGAAATCATATTTTTTTTTCAATTTTTAAAATTAAAATAAATAAATTTTTCACGGGACTTTTAAAATTTTCTCTTTTAAAATTTTTAGAATATTCTTTTAAAAAATATTTTTTAAGTTTAATTTTTTGAAAAAGAAAAATTTTAATCCAAAAATAGGGACACCAGGTATAGGCTGACGCCAGCTCGGGCTAAGGACACGAAAATTGGGCCAGTACATCAGGCCTTCCTCAAATGAAACAAACCCACTAAAGAATAGCCCAATCCAAAACTATCTAAGCTAACCCAAGCCCAAGCTTTATTAAACTAAATCAAACCCAACCTCAATGCGCGATCCTACACCTTCGGCGAACGAGCGCCGCTTCTACGCTCGCTCGTCACCAAGCCGTCACCGTTGTTCATCCACCATTTAAGATGTTGCAAAAATACGGTCACAACGTGGCTGGAGCAAACACGGCATTAGGAACTCAATACACAAACCGATGAGCGCTCATTCATGAACCGTCACAAGGCCTTTGCTTCACCGACACGCCTCACCGTTTTAACCTCTAGCGTGCATACGGTTCACCAAAAAAAGAACAGGAGAATGTGGGCAGAAATTCAGGGTAGCACGAATCATACTAAACTTCGACACACCAGCTCACCAGACGAGCACTAGTATGCAGAACAGAACAGAAGGGCACGTCTGGAGTCGAACAGAAATAGCAAATATTTCTCGATCACTTATCAGAAGCATTTCATCGAGCGAGTCTTTGCGTGTCCGACTAAAAGCGGTGAGGCACACCAAGGAACTGACGTTTGTGGTGTCGAGTTCATCCTTACATCAATCAGAGGACATCTCTAGTCGACGAAAATACTTCATACGAACCCAAAGCGCGCTTTGACAGAAACAGACGAAGCTTCGGTCTCATTTTAGATTAACACTAACTGAGGCATTATATCAAACACTTGGGGAGCGTCAAATTAAAGGCAGCCACGGACAAGAAACAGGACTCAAAACCGGATCAATGCTCAACACGTATCGGCAGGGAATGCTCAACATCAACGAAGGACGGCATAAGCGAACCCGAAACGCACGCCCCGGCTCAGTAGGTCGTGCAAAAACATGAGAGAACAAAACAAAAGCAGGGCGCAAAATGGGGAGAATAGGGGCGGCCGATGGAGATCCCTACCCAGGTCGGCAGCGGCGAATGAGGGCGAGCTCCATAGATCGCATTACGTCCGGTCGCCCCATGCGCCTCCGAGCCGGGATCCTCGAGAAACCGGCACAACGAGAATTATGGTAATTTGCAAGTTTCCCTCTTGCCTTTTGACTTGAAACACTTACATTGACGTACAACAATTTGGTTAGATGTAGTAATTTGAAAGAAAAGCAGTTTTAATATTTTTCCGCTTCCTTGCCAAGACGAGAAATTTGTTGAATGTATTCAATTTTTCATGTAGATATCATGGCATAAGCAAGCACTGTCGTCATGCCCATCATTATGGCACAAACTCGATTGCATGGTTAAGTTCTTGAATAATTCATATTTTTTTTATACTAATAATATCAAGGGGATCATTACCAATGGATTGTATGAATACTATAGTGTCAACATTATGAGCAAAAGTCAAAAGGTTATTTTGGAAATTTATTTCATAATGTGACCGTACAAAAAGAGTGAGAAACATTTGGCTATGTGTTGGGCTAGTAGAGTTTAGGTTGTCCATACAAATGAAATATCATGGGGCAGCAAGAATACAAAACAGGCAAGCAAGACCATGGGCGTACATGGGTTGGACTTGTGAGAGACCATTGAGTTGGTTGGAATATTTCACTCCTATAACCTTTTGGGCCTGACATATATAATGTGCTTTATCATGCTTAACATTACCAACAAGTCGATTGGTATTGCATGTTAGAAAAACAATTGGTCATCCGATTATTGTTTTGAACCTCTATTTCTTCTCTTTGCATCTGGCTTAGATTGTCATTTCCTCCAAGTTAACCCCAAAAACAATTACAAAACAAAACTGAAAAGTCTTTGAAATGTGCTCCAAGTTGATCCTTAATGAGCAGTGAACCCACTAAGGCATTTGTATCAACAGGCGCGGGCCCAGGGCCCATCTCGCCCAACCCGTTTCCCTTGGCCCGGCCCCTTTCTCTTCTCTTCTCCCTCACGCCATTAAGGACGAGCGTGACTTAAGACACGGAACGGAGAAGATGGGAGCTGCAGCGCGGGCCCGGCGGGGCGGGCGGAGACCGGCGACGCGATGGCGGGCAGCCAGCCGGACGCCCGGTCAACGGCAAACCCGCCCGCCCCACTTGCGACGTGATGGGTCTATAAAGAGGAGGCTTCGGAGGTGGAGCGGAAGGGGGATGACCAAGGGAAAGGAGGCCGGGGAGGGAGAGAAAGCAGAGAGCGACTGAGCCCCCGGTGACCACCGTGCCTTCGCCGGAGTCGATAGCATACGGACGTTTCCCCGTCTTCCCTTGCGCCGAGCCTCGGTAGGTCCCGGCCTCGAGTTTTCGCCGGTTTTCGATTTGTCCGATTTTGGGTGCCGGTTTCCCGAGGACCCCGGCTCAGAGACGAGCGAGGCGGACGGACGTAGCCAGATATATCGAGCTCGTCCGCCGTCCGACGCCGCGGAGCCGGGTAGGGAAAGCCACCGACAGCCCCCATTCCCTTCTCCTCGTGTCCCGTTTCGGGTTCGCTGGACCGGGCTGCTGTTGCCCGGCTCGCGCGAGTTTCCGGCCTTCCTTGCGCGTGTGCTGCTGTTCTGGGGTCGTATGTGTCGTTTATACGGAATCCCGGCGAAAACTCGAGCTCAGTCGTCCCCATTCCACAGCCCCGGTTTGCGTATACCACATGCTCGACGAAATGCCCAAGTAAGATTTGTGCGTTTGATTCTTAGTTCTCCATCCGTCGTGGGTGCTTGTCGCTTGCCAAACGAATTTTGATGAATCCTCGTTGCTATCCTTAGCTTTGCACGTTCTTGTTTCGACGTTCTTTGTGTGCGCGTTGTGCACAATCTTTACCAGAAAATTGCATTTAATTAGGAGATAAGTCTAGTTGGATGGGTAAAATTACTTATAGTTCCAAAAAGGGTGGCGTTAAAAAAATGTTTTTCTAATCGACAGGCAATAGACTATAAATGATGATCACATGGTGCGATTTGTTTGGATGCTGTGATCGGCAGGCATCTTGTGGAATTTAATTGAGGAAAATCCCAAAATTTATAATTAGCTAATCTCACGTAATTGCCTTCTTTACAGAATAGGAACACTTTGTCTTATTTGCTATATAGTACACGTAACAAGTCGTTGATTATGTCAATTTAATATCAAAATGCCGTATCCTTCTTGTTATTCTACTGACATGATAGAGTCACTTGGCCATTGCTTGATCAATAATTTGAATATGCAGACAAATATTCCACGTTGATCGCTCATAAATTTAAACCTAGAGTTCATGTTTTCATGCCGAATGAGCATATTTTTTTTTCCTTGCCTTTTTTTATCGTGAAATATCTCTAAGATGCAACTAGAAAATTGGGAAAGTTACTTCATCCTAAATCTTAACAACATCGCCGTTAATATGTGGAATTTAATTAGTTTGGTTTCTATGAGAGAACCTAAACTTTACAACTTTACCTCTTGCCTTTTGCACACCCCTACTCGGAATCGCTCCATCTCCGAACGAACCCCACCTCGACTCACACCCCTCTCTCCCTTTTAAGTTCCCCGGGGCGCATGGCTTCCTGCCTTGCCAGCTGCCAGCTGCCACTGCCGGCCTGCCCTCGACCAGACATCATCGCGCGACGTTCCCTGCGACTGTCCTGTTCCCCGTCATACCAGCGTCCTCGTCGTGCTGCAGAGGGCGCGAGGGAAAGAGAGGGAAGAAGAGGAAAGGGCCGGGCCGGTGAAAAGAAAAACAGAAGGGAAAGAAGAGGGCCGGGCCCGCGCGGGGGAAGAAAAAAGGAAAGAAAGGGCCGCGTCAGAAGAGAAGTGACATTTGGTAGGCAAAGATTATGGCGACGAAAAGGTAATAAGCTAAGTCTTCCAAAACCTACGGTGGAAATTGAGCTTCGAGAAGCTCGTTGTGAAAAATCTAAGAGAAATATAATAATAGTTTTCTCCAATGAGGTCTAGAAGATCCAGTTTTATTGGTTAATAGGCTACTCTTCACTTGGTTTATCCCCAAAAAGTATAAGGCTACACATTGCTTACTTCATTACTGGAAATCATTCCAAGTTGAACGTGTAAATTGTTTTGTCTATTTTCACAACATTACAATTCTTGGAAATAAAACTGATATTGTTGTGGTATAAATTAAGTGAAATCTATCAATGATACCAAGGCAATATATTGCCTGAGTAGAGAAAGTCAGCAAGGTGATCCATGTGCCCCAAGCAACTATACATGAGGTGGTCTGAATTGTAGCTATGTGAAGACAAGCAACATCTTAGTTGCAACGACTAGGTTTGACAAGAGTAAGGAGTGGTTACTGGGGAAAAAAAAGCTTAGATAAGATACAAATCTGGCAGGCTTTAAGGATGGAGAAGGGGGTAGGATTCCAACTTACATATTGAATAGGGAGAGAAAATGCTTAAAATATATATATGTGAAAAATGAAATTAATTCATAGAGGCGCCTTTTGATGTGATAAAAGGTTTGCTTTGGAATTCTAAATTTAAGCCCTAGTTCATGCTAGGAAATTACCAGGATGGATAACCTCATGGGAAAGGTTTGGTATAGGATGGGTTAAAGTAAACAATACCTATCGAGAACTTTAGAGTGAAGTTATCCAATTTTGGGTTGTCTAGAGATTGGCCGTGGAAGATAGGGTGCACTTGATGTACAGATAAATAGATTAATTTCTCATCTATGTTTTACTAAAAAGTAAGTATCTTAAACATAAAATTCATATTGCATAAGCATTTATTGTAGAGGGCAAAAAAGTTATAAAAAAAAGTCTTAAATCTATTACATTGATACCAATTTAGTCATAAACCTTGCAATTAAATTAATTTAATTCTAAATATTTTTGTATTTATGCCAAAGGAGTCCATTCGTCCAATTAGTTATAAATCACTGACATGAATATCAATTGTCCTACGTTGGAATTAACGTAAACAAATTTTATAAATTTAATATTTTTATAGGTTTTTATCATTTTTTTTTTTTATAACCGTGGTTGCACATTGGTCAACTAGCCATTGAACTTGTAAGTGCTTTCTAGTTGCCAGCAAGAGTCATAGTGTCACTTAGCCAATAGTCAACCACAAAGGTTAAGCCCTTGATAGAGGCTCCAAGGACAACCCTTGGTCGAGCCCTTGTCAGATCAAGCACGGGTAACCTTCCCCTAGGCAAGGGTGGCCTACACCCAAGCTGTGAGGTCAACCCAACCCTCGTGGTAAGGGCTTGGCATCCCTTGCCCATGCAAGCGATGGCCTGGGTGAGGGCTACAATCCTCATCAACCACAATGAAAAATAAATTAGAAAAATCATTAAAAGATTGTTCACGTCAACATTAGTTGTGCTACATAAAACACTTAGCATTCGTGTTATCGATTTCCAACTAAAATTAGTTAGATGGACTCAATTGGCATAAATACAAAACGTTTTATACTAAATTAATCCAATTGAAAAGTTTAGAACTCTAATATAATACGTTTATGACTTTTTGCGATAGTTTCCCCATCATGGAGCCACCAACATCTATCTTGATCATGACGTGAAAGACGACTTGAGGTCGAAGGAAGATGCAAGTGTCCAGTGTATGGGAGCATTTGTTTAGTGGAAATGAAATATATTTTTAAAAATCATCGCTTCTATTCTTAAAATAATTAGTCAATGAGACATATTTGAACGATGTAATTCGTTAATTTCAGAAGGAAGATAGATGCAAGTGTCCAGTGAGAACTTTGGCATGGAATACGACATGAGGTCGAAGAATTTGAGGAGTTTCCAGAACAGACCGAGGAACTGCACCAAGGCAAGGGCAATAAGAAGTTGATTAGGGCCTTCTTTTGTATGGAAATTACAATAGCACAACCAAGCCTGAATATTCGACTTGCACAATGGGGTCAATTTCTATGCCCAAGTCTGTCCCGTGAACGTGAGTTCTGGAGTTCCTTTCATCTCACTCGACAACGCCATCTACCCGACTGATTTCGGATCACATTTTCCTCCTCGAAAAGAAATGTGGGGTAGGTAGCACAATGTACTGCCCCCGTGAAGTTGCAATTTTGGTCTCTTCATGATGCTAGACAAATCCAATCGTGTCCTGTCCTATCCCCAAAAAATTCATATTGCACACAGTGTAATCGCTCTACCAATATATTTCAATCTTTAGATCACGGGACGAAATGTATCCTTTTTGTCCTTTTTATGTCTCGAGAGTCAAAACTCATGCCACACGTGTCATGAACGAGATCTATGATGAAATTTAGTGAACATTGTCTTATGCATCCATCCGGTACCAAAACAATGTCTATTTCAGAATTTGGACAGGTGGAGTAGCCAATCTCAGGGATACAAGGAATTTCACTCGGAGGTCATACGTGAAGATCACATCTCATATTATTATTTGGTCTAGTCTTGTATTGTTATTGACGACGAAAATTCATCTCAGATGGCCTCCACCTTTTGTGTTTACTTGAACTACTTCTTTTGGAGGCTCCGTCCACTTAAAACATTCTAAGAGGGACAAATAAGCCTAGATTTTTTTTTCCTTTTTTTTATCTAAATAAAGCATGGGGTGACCGACCTTCGAAAGCATAGTTATTTCCTCTGCACAAGCTGAAAAAAATAACATTATTAAAAGGCAACAACCCACGTAACGAGAATAAATAAATTTAGCAATTTAGACAAATTATATAACAAGAAAGAGATGTGACTAATATCACCTTTCCACAACACATCAACTATATATAAATGGATAGGCTTATTCACATTAAGTTATTATGGTGGAGGTAAATTTGCCCACAAGTCCATGATAAAATGTCCTTTTTAATGTTTCTAATAGATTTCTTTGGAAACATCATTTTCATTTAAAAGCATCATACTGACATACTGATTCCCTGGTTAGTCATGCTTAACCAAATAAATTTTCTTATGCAAAGGACCTTTTTTTCAAAGAATTATATTGAGTAGCACAGATAGCAAAATTAGCATTTGGAGTCGAAGAAGGTAGTCGGTTTGAACCATGGTAAGCCTCGTTGATACTGATGGTTCATTCAGAGATGCTGCAAATGATATGAAGGTAGCAATGAAAGTTCGAAGTGAGTTCTTGTTAACCATGAAAACATCGTCCTCCGAAAAATTACTCTTCCTTCTCATAATTTACCATATGGATTTTCATGGCAGATGCTTGTAGAGGGGGAAAAAGGGTCAATTCCGCCGTGTATTGTAACAATGATGCATGTAAACTAATTAGTGCAAAACACAATTTATTGTCTCGAATTTATCAGTTGTTGATATGTCATCAGTCAAAAGCTGTGTACTGACGTTTATTTTGTTGGACGCAAATTGCGCAATCCCAAGATCTCCATAACCAGAACAAGAACGTAATTGAGTAGAAAGATTAACGCACATGTTTTGGGATCCATCGAACATAAAGCGGAAGCATAAAAGGATTACCCACATATATCAAGGGGATCCACGCATCAAGTCCTTCTCCTCTATTGCCCTCCGTATCACTGGCTCAATGAGGCGGCCCCCTCACGTGCAGCGTTAGGTAAACGTCCCTTAAGTGAGGACACATGTGAGAATTAGGGTTAGAGGAGAGACTTGAGCACTATTTATAGAGTTTCCAGCTAGTCCCCCTCATTACGGGCCAAGCTCAACTCGACCCACACTAGCCAGCCCATATTAGACTAATTAAGAAACCTTCTATCTCACTTTAGACCAACCCTGTTTTACGGTAACCGTAAAAACAGTAAATTACAATATCAATTAATTTAGTCCACATTAGGAAAAAATCTTACATTCTCCCACTTGGACTATATTAATTGAAATCGTACCGTATGTACGCACATTTGGTCTAGAGATAATTCTTAATAGTCAATCCTATCCCATAAAGTCTTAAACACCGAATCATGGCGGTAACTGCATGTATACACACAGAGCCTTCCATGGTCACGAATGTTCTCAACTTTATTGATATGGATTCAATATGGTAGTGTGTCAAATGGATAGCGTCTCTCATAGAGAGATCCCATTTGTCAGTCACCATTCTCTTACCTTAGGGGTCACAAAAACTTGTGCCACAAGAGAATGCTTTATGGTTCCAATGAACCCACATATGTCTTGTCCTTATGGTTAACCTTTCTTTACGTATCACAAGACATATGCACAAGGCTAATAACCGGATGCCCGGATGCCCCTAGCCTTCACTCAAGGTTTATACAATCCCTTGAGACTTTATCAATATGTATTCAACATAATAACAATACATTCAAAAGGTTTTATTGAATGCAAAAGTTGATACATATCAAACCGTTACAAAGTGTAATGAATACAAATGAGATCTTTATCAGAGTAAAGCCAAAATAGCTCCCACTAAACAACAATATCCGAAGATACTCCTAGGCTCATGCTAATGACATGTCACTCAAATACACATGGGCGTAGGCCTTTAGTTAGTGGATCTGTAACCATATCATCTGTGAAAATATGTTATATTATAAGTCACCTTTCTGTACCGTTTCTTTATGGTAAAAAATATTTGACCACCATATATTTAGACCCCTTGAGACCTCTATAGTAAATAAATAATACTACAAATTTGTTATCTCAATACAACCGTATGGGTCTATCCATAAAGTTAAAACAATCAACTCATTTCATGAGGTTCTGGAGCCTAAAAGCCTAAGTAACAGCCTAAAAGAATGTTACTAATACTACTTACATAGTAGAAGATGACATAAAACTTTATTTACTGCACTTACTGCTAACATAAATATGTATTCTGTTATTGATTGTATGTCATCAGAACAGCCAGCAAAGTTTACATCTAAATACCCTACTAACTGCAAGAATTGAACATGTCTATAAATTAGCATATAATTTCTTGTCTTCTTTAAGTACCTTTAAATCTTCTTGGCAGCAACCAAGTGATCGCGTCTTGGATTTGATTGATATCTGCCTAGAAGTCCCGTCACAAAGACAACATTTAGTCTAGTGCAAATTCGAGCATACATTATACTTTTAAGTGCACTGACACAAGGTACACCATTTAATTAGATTTTCTCAATATCTAAATAAGGACAATGTGATAGATTTAGTCCATCACCCTTAACAACAGGAGCAATTCTTGGCTTGCAATGATGTATATTGAATATTTCCAATATACAATCAGCAAATGTCCTCCGAGAAAATCTAATATAATATGGTAAAAACAATCCTTACAGACTTCAGTACAAAGGATATAAGATGTCTCAAGGTCACAACTTGTAAGCAAAACATCATGTACATAAAGTATGAGAAAAAATAAATTTCCTCCCACTAACCTTGCAGTATATTGAATTACTTTGTTCTCAATTGAACAAAATAATAATGCTATGAAACTTTAATAATATTGTCTGGAAACTTGCTTAAGACCATGAATTAGAACTTTTCAGTCTACATACAAGTTTACTTAAATCTGCTGCAAAATCATCCAATTGCACTATATAGATTTTGTATCTATTTGGCGTAACTCCATATCAAAATAAATTATTAATGCCACATTCACTCTGAAAGAATCATTTAAAAATACTAGAAAGAAATATTTATTTCTTCACTATAAACAATCCACCCCTCTTTCAGAGTGAAAACTTTAGTTACCAATTTGGCTTTAAATTCCACAATCTTTCTTTGAAATTCTTTTAATTTTGTACGCCAATTTGCAACTAATGAACTTGTAATCTTTAGGCAAGTAAGTTAGTTTCCAAACACTATGATGTTTCATAGATTGTATATCGCCTTTTATGGCATCTAATCACATACTTGATTGAGAATAAGAAACGACATTTATAAATATATCATTACATCAATCATATAGTGGATATTGTAATCATGCTCTCACAAATAGACTATATAGTCTCGATGGTATAACCGATCGTCTTTCCTTAACAAATCTCCTTAATAAAGCTGCAACCACTTCATTCTGCACTTGAGAGGTTTAAGAAATTTCATTATAAACTATATCAAGAATAGTACCTTAAACCTCAACAAGTTTAGTCTATGGTACAGGAGATTCCACAATTGTCTGTACCACAATTGTTTATATAGGCAAAGACAAAGATACAATAACATCCATCATACTATTATCTTTAATAGTCTGAGAGCAGCTATCCTCGTCAAACTGTAGAAACTTTACAGTATATGATACCATAATTCTTGTATCTTCTTTAGGGTCTTAAAATCAATACCCTTTTAAACAATATAGGTAAGATACAAAATAATTCCGAGTGAATCTAAATTCCAACGCATCTAATATTGGATTAGATAATCTCACTTCTGCATAACACCTCTAAATTTAATATGATTCAAATAATTTATGTCCAGTGTATAACTCAAAAGAAGTTTATGAAACAACTTTGATAAGAGACACCTTTTGTATGTGAAAAAAAATTGCTTTCATAATATCAGCCCACAAAAAATCAGATAAATTAGTCTTACTAATCATACTCATCACCATGTTGAACATGGTGCATTTATGCCTTTCGGCCAAATCTTTTTGTCAGGATTTTCAGGTATAGTAATTAAATTACCACCCCAGAATTTACCAAGTATTTGACAAATGACCCTTTAAGCAATTTAGTATTGTCATATTTGCCAAAATACTTACCGCTACTATTAGGCCTGACAACCTTCAAGACTAATTTGAACCAGTTTATTCTTTATCTCAATCAATTTCTTTAAATAGAAAACTTTCGGAAACAACCTTTTAACCATATACGAGATGTATATGTCATTATGATTTAAACACAATCTTTGCATATGTGTCATAATTTCAATATCATACAAGACATAATTTCAAGCAATTAAGGCTTCCATCATCTTATAGCAGTGCAGTCCGCAGGCAAACCTCTTTTCAAGTGTTCTAGAATGGAACGCTTCATGGACAGTAAGCAAATTCAATTGCTTATTTCTCAAGCAACAAATCATATGTCCATAACTTAAAATCTGAAGCAGTAAAAACCTCAATAATAGTGGAGTTATTAATCACAAAAAATGTGACTGAAAACCAAGCAATATATATAATTAGCATCATGTGAGTACTATGTAACTTGACGTACAAGTACACATCTAGAGAGTTACATACATAATCATATAATCACCTTTGGGCAGAACACATGACATCCAGTTGTATACTCCCCACATGATAAGGGTTATGAGAATATATTCCAATCTTCGTGAATTTATCACCTTTGGGCATATGAACCATTAGGATCGGTCACTCCTCCACCACACTATCATGTATCCCTCCATGAACTAATACATAATCACCTCCTTTGGGAGTATGACCACGCATTAGATCAGGAGACATCCCAATCATCATACGAGACCGAAATTTCTCAAACCCAATCAAGCGTGCCACTTTGGCGGTCACTACTCAATTGAATCATTGAAATTCTCTCATACCAGGGATATAAACTTTACTCCTCACATACACTATATACATGTGATTTTAACTTTAGTGATAGGGACAGCATATCACCAAAATCACATATCATGCTAATTACATTGCTTTATTCATTAATAAAAATTAATCATACATATATATATATATATATATATATATATATATATATATATATATAGCGAACCTGTTTTGACAGATTCTAATGAGATCATTGATTACAGTAACACAAGAAACTTCTCATAACAAAGAATAAAACATCTCTTATGCACCCCAATTACATATTACCAGAATAACATAAAAAGAATGCTGATCTATAATATCTCTCACAAATTAACATCAATAGTAATATATGGTACACCAAATCAACAAGCTTGATAACTAATCAACTATTGCTCATGAGTTTCATACGGCAAAACATGACTCCAAGGCCAACAACTGATTTATTAGCCAATTTTAAGGAACAAATTATCATTGTAATCAACCAGTGGCCTATTAATTGAGTCAAACCAGAGAACCAAATATCTAAAATTTAACAGTAGATACTATTGCTCTGCGTAAATATTGCCATACTCCTTTACCATAAAAAATATTCAACTTGATAGATATTAACAAGTGACCAGATGAGTTCATGTACAATATGCAGTAATTTAATTGACATGCATTACCCACATACAGCAGATATGTTAATTAGTACAATCAGTTTGGTCACGAGTTCTTAAGACGTCTATTTTTCAAAGATTACCAGCGTGTAAAAGAGTATGCATGAGCAATAAAAATTTCATGACTTTTACTGTTTCTCATTATCTCAAGATATATTCAATTACTATCTCATAATGATTGAATCTCATTAAGCCAGCTTTAGTTCACAATAAAGTTTGATTTTTATTGATGAATCACACATTTATAATGATTATGTGATAATATACCTATAACCCAACACTTATATTTCCAAAATCACAGAAAATATAAGAAAAATACGCAAAAATACACGTATTTAGGGTTTCGTATGTATTTTAACATCCATAAAATCATAAAACATATAAAATAAATATACCACGACATAGGAAATCACTGTACGAGTCCAACACCGCCAGCCACGCGCCAAACGAAGCCTCCACGCGCCCGCACGCGCCGCCTGAGTGCGCGGCGCATGGAGAACACGCGCAGCGCGTGTTCGACGCGCAGGAGGCGCGTGTCCGCGCGTGGTGGCGCGTGCAGCCTCCTCCGGCGATGCGCCGCCCACGGTTTTCTTCGTCTCGTCGAGCCCAGTCCGAATATTTAATTTAATTTAATTTTTATTGAACAAAAAGTCTCGAAAATCGCAAATTATGGCAAGATCCGCACTAATTAGGGCTAATCCGTACAAATTAGGGCAAAATCAATTGGGTTCGTGTTCTAGGGTTATGGAGGCTCTAATACCACATGTTGAACGCAAATTGCGCAATCCCAAGATCTCCATAACCAGAACAAGAACGTAATTGAGTAGAAAGATTAACGCACCTGTTTTGGGATCCATCGAACATAAAGCGGAAGCATAAAAGGATTACCCACATATATCAAGGGGATCCACGCATCAAGTCCTTCTCCTCTATTGCCCTTCGTATCACCGGCTCAATGAGGCGGCCCCCTCACGTGCAGCGTTAGGTAAACGCCCTTAGGTGATGATACATGTGAGAATTAGGGTTAGAGGAGAGACTTGAGCACTATTTATAGAGTTTCAGCCAGTCCTCCTCATTACGGGCCTAGGCTCAACTCGGCCCACACTACCAGCCCATATTAGACTAATTAAGAAACCTTCTATCTCACTTTAGACCAACCATGTTTTACGGTAACCGTAAAAACAGTAAATTACAATATCAATTAATTTAGTCCACATTAGGAAAAACTCTTACATATTTTAGTACTTGGACTTTGATACATTTGAGGACGAAGACCTAGCTACAAGTCTTGGTCTTCTTGTATCGTAGCCACGACTCGGTCAGTATGAACTGAAGTAAATTCAGGGGGTGAGTCCGGTCATCGAAAGAGGAGACTTGGCGAGGCAAAGGTGGAAAATGGTGAGATGGGATCAAGCGGCTTCATTAATATGGCCCCTCTGGGGCTTGGCTGGGATAGGCTCCCCTTGCAAGGCAAATGCGGAACACCCCAAGTTCCACGTCTGATAGGTGAGATCCCGTGATGTTATTCATACGTAAGATCCACCCAATTACTCATCACCTCATGTGTTGACTCAGACCACTTTTTTGGAGGCTCGGTCAACATAGAACAGGTCGTAAGACATGGTATATGCTAAGAGGGACAAATGAGCTATCTTTCTTTTTAATTTTTCCCCGGAACAGTATGTGTGGTGACCGGACCTTCCGTAAGCCAAGCTTTCTATCTTTGTAGTTTCCCTTTCATACTTCCGTGTCCTCCAAACTTTGTGGCTCAAGATATAAATCTAATCTTTACCCGAAGTTGTAACTGTGTCATCTGCCAATAAGTGAACCGCCGCCTTGCTAAATAAGTAGCGTCAGAGATGAACTCCCAATCACGATGATCCAATTCAACTTGTGATTTCCTCATCATATGTTTGATAGCAGCATTGCCAGCAAGCTTAAGAACATATATAATTTCGTGTTTGATCGTGTGATGACTATCCCTTCATTGCTTCCTGTTCTACCTTAATCTCTTGCTTGTTGATCTATGGTAGAGACCTTTAGACAAGATGTTCCAATCGTCATATAACTTTTGGATCTAAACTTTCCTATGTGAGATGCTTCAATAAGAGCTCTCTTGCTCCTTGTGACTGATGTAATTCTATGATAGAAAATGTCAGATCTAGAACCACGGCTGGATTGTACAAAAGTTCAGCAGCGACTAAACAATCCCCAATTACATCACAGACACAAGAAGGATTGAGCCGGTTGTACCGCCATAACTATGTGGTATGTGTTGCACTGTTAAAGTCGAGAGCTTAATGACCATTTGCATAATACCACTCTAATAGGAGGATGAAGGGGTTCGCGGAACAAAGAGAGAACGGTTAATTCGTAAAGCTAAGTCCTGACATTTACCGTATATTGTTGAATTACAAAGACAACGTGGAGTCAGTAAGATTTACCATATTGCTTGAATCTGACAATTACACTACATTACATTATATCTTCACGGTTCTAGGGAACTCCTGTCGTTTAAACTACATTTGTGGAGCTTTCGAACTAAATCATTCCGGTTAAAAGTGTAGCGTTACTTTACCAAGTCCATTGACAGTCTAATAAAAGTGGGCTGGAATGATTAGCTATCCCATATAAAGAAACAGAAGGATTTCTATTGTAAAAGAACAAAAGAGAAGGAAATGATTGCAAATGCACTCCTTAACTAAAGTGTTAGTTGCGATGTCACCCCGATTGTCCTCTTAATTTCCCATTTAAGGCCAATCTATCGATGGTAGCCTATTGTCCCTTTGAGATTTGTGATTTAAGTTGTTAAACGATGGCATATTTGATCACTCCCCCTTATGCATATATGTGATGGAAAAGACTAGTAAGGACCTTGAATATTCGAACTCAAGATCTCCTAACTTTGATACCATATGAGATTTTGTTAATCACTCTAATTGTTCTAAAAGTTTAAGTTATTATATGATAACATGATTTAATATTTAAATATTCTATTAGTATCATAGGATTGTTTTATCACTCTCTAACCTAAAATCACATTTATTGCATAACTATGTCTCACCTCTTTGTTAAATGAGCATTTTCGGAGCTATTTCCAATAGTGTCGACATGAACCATTGTATGTGTAAGGTGATGAGCGCATGGCAAACAAAGGTGATCGGTCCAAACCAGATAATGTCTGATGATACCGATAATTTGTGTGGTGGTCGTTGCAAATGGTATAGAGGTAGCAACGAAAAAATCTTGCCAACCATGAAATTGTCATCGTCGATCAATGGCTTCTGGGCATGCCAGATGCTGAAAATATGAGCCAAAACTCTTCCTTCTCATAATTTACCGGATTGACTTTCATAGCGGATGCCTCCAGCCGATAAAAGGAAGAAGATAGTTTCACGAAGTATTGTAATAATGATATGGGTAAAAGAAATTAGCGCATGACATGATATATTGTTTGAATTTTCCAATGATCAATATATCATCAATCAAAAGCTGTCTATTGACGTAGATTGTGGTCACCGACCCAAAAAAAAAAAAAAAACGAAAAAGGACATTGATTGCGGTCCTTAGACTTGGACACATTCGCGTACGCGGACGATGACCCAGCTGCAAGTCTCGGTCTTCTTGGGTCAAAGAAATTAGCGCGTGAATATATATATCATTTTGAATTTTCCAATGGTCAATATAACATCAATCAAAAGCTGTCTATTGACATCGATTGTGGTCACCGACCAAAAACAAAATAAAAAAGACTTTGATTGTGGTCCGTAGACTTGGATGCGTACGCGGACGATGACCCAGCTGCAAGTCTCGGTCTTCTTGTATTGTAGCCATGACTCAGTCAATATGAACTGAAGATGGGATCGGGTATCCTCTAGAAGAAGAGACTAATTTCTAATAATTATCGTCAGAACACGAGTCAATCCTGCATATGCCTTCCAAAATCAATATAATCGCGTTAGGATTTATGTTGAGTTGGATCATGTTGCTTAGATATATCAAACTCTTAATTATCGTCATTGGTGGAAACTGTTTTTCCTAAATAAATATAAAGGGCACACAAGGAAAATGAGGATATAAAATACTTGGTAGTGTTGAGGAGAACCGGGCAACAATTCAACAAGAACTAAACCTAATCCAGGATTAATAAACCAACATAAATCAATTTAATCCCAGCAATAAATAACCAATCAATACAACATTATAATAAGCAACATAACCCCAAATTGATAAGGAAACCAAACTAACAACTCTAAAGATTTAACTTGAAAACTCAATACGGAAAAAATCACGAATCGCCCAAAAACTTCCACTAATCACTAAGAATAGCATGATAGATGATGTGTTCTTTAGTCACTAGAAGCTCAATATTAACAATGAAAATACATTTCCTCACTACAAACGTTGATTAATATAAACAGAGCAAGAAAACTTTAATCGCAATAGGAGAATTCGGATGAGATTCTCAACGAACGAAACTGCTCAACTTATAATCCTTAATCTCACGAACAACATACTCAAATTTGAACTAATTCTGTTAACATTTGGCCTTAGAATCGGTCCACAAAATCTCAGCCCTCTCTTATCCTTTCTCCCCTGTTTGGTGAGCTCTCTCTTCGGTGGAACACTTTCTGTTCTCTCTCTCTCTTTCCTCTTCTCAGGCACATGGGCACACGCACGAAGGCTTCTTTCTTTCTTTTCGACTTATTGACTTTTTTTTTTTAAGTTTTATGCTAGCTGGGCCCCACAGGTGGACCCAGCCAACAAGTTGGAAGGACAATACTGGCCGTAGCCACTACGACGTTGTATGGAGAGCTCGTGATATAAATATACTTCGAGCAGGCATATCTTCCTCACACTTCTCTATTCGACCATCTCCACTGTTCTCTATCATAATGGGAAGATTGACTCCAGCTTTCTCGTTTTCTTTGCTTGCTTCTTTAGCTTTAGGATTTGTCCTTGTGGTTCAAGCCCAACAAAATCCAGGTATATTTCTCTTTCTCTCTCTCGTCCGTGTTGAGCAAAGTTTCCGAGTAACTGTGTTTTGCGTGTGATAACAACGTTGTAAGATTGAATGCTGGAAAAATATCGACTCAGCTTGACATACCAGATATCAGACTCGAGATTCGCAGTCTGAATAATGGTTGACAAGTTCAGAAAAGCATGCATACATTAAGGACTTTTTGCATGAGTATTTACTAAATCTGCAAATGGTCTGCTATGTCAGCACGAGTGCTTGGAAAAAAAAGGGAGAGAATATGGAGGGGCAAGAAAATTTACTGTCTCGACCCCAATTTTCTTCTGTCCTTTCTCCCAAACACAGCGTGATAATTTCCTGTCTCGTGGTTTAAGCTTCGTACAATGTTATTGTCCCCATCCATGACGTAAGAAATTTTGGCAATTCTTTTGTCTATAGCCATCCATTAGTCACGAGCTTTTAATGAAACCAAATGGTGTATTCTTTATATTCATTCTTATTTGATCCTACGTCAAATCGTCAGTATCTTAGCGAACTTGTTCCAATGGTCCAACGAAAAAACTGCGGTTCCATTTCATTGAGTTTTTCTTTTCTCTAAACTCACAAGGTTTTATCAGCATTGATTGTGGGGCAACTGATGCATATATTGAAGAGCAAAACAACATAGCATACCAAACAGATGAAGGTTTCATAGACTCTGGAACGAACATGCAGATATCCACAGAGTTCATATATCAAAATACTCTACAGTTGGCAAAAACTTTAAGGAGTTTTCCCGACGGAACGAAGAACTGTTACACTTTAAGACCAGATCGAGGCAAGAACAACACCTATCTGATTAGGGCATCATTTTGGTATGGGAACTATGATGGGAAGAATCAGACTCCATCATTTGACCTATACATTGATGCTAATTATTGGTCCACGGTGGGGTCTTCGATTTATATCTACAAAGAAATGATGTACGTGTCCCAGGCAGATGATATACAAGTATGCCTTGTGAACACTGGTAATGGAGTGCCCTTCATTTCGGCGTTGGAACTAAGAACTCTTGATGATGACATCTATCGATTGGGATCTGGATTCTTGCAACTGCATTGGCGGTACGACATTGGACTAAGCTCGAAGACTTATATCAGGTAATCAATTGATTTTTGAAATACAAATGCATAGTGATCATAGTAAATAGAAAGGTTCAATTCTTTTTAGACATTTTACCATTTTGCAAACTATTGAAGGCGTGAGTATCTAATTTAATTAATAAAATAAGGCTAACCAAATTGGTAACAAGTAAAGTGTGAAGAAGACTAAAAGGGCCACTAAATTAGGATCAATGACATGTACACAAGACAAAATTGAAAAAAGACAAAAGCGGCCGTGAAAATTCAACGAATCACAAAACAAAAGGCAGTTAAAATAATCAAGACATATAAATTAAAACAATGATATTAGATGTCAAAGATTACAAATAAAATCATTAAAAGATTAAACAAAATGAAAGGAGAAACAGAAAATCCGTTAGGTCCAAGCAAAATGGATAAATAAGCAAATAAACTCATTTTGAAATTGCGCAACAATAATTCAAATAACACTTAGAATTTCACATATGTATCAACAACACCTAAATTACTCTATCATAAGGAGCGTATTGAGTGATGAATTTTTGACCAAACAAATCAACGCCATTGCAAAAATATTAGTATATAATCGCAATTATTTGTAGCCTCGCTAATAAAAATTCATTAAACTAATATGAATTACATACTACAGAAAATTTATAATGAGCATTGGCAATACATTGCAAATCATTTATTAAATAACATTACTGTTATAAAATACTGTTATAGGTCATGCAGTGATTTTGAGTTGGATATAGTTCTTGATTAAACTCACCGTCAGATGATAGGGTTAGGGAACAATTAGTTAGGCAACATTAATAAATATAATTTAGTGTTATTATCACCAATAATCTCAAACTAGTATCTTTGTGTAATATCTACTCTAAACTAATTTTCATGTAAAAAAAAAAAAAAATCTCATATTGGTACATCTTTGCCACATTTAGCCAAAACTAATATTTGTATCATAAAAATCTCAACTTTAGGGTAAGTATGGTACGAGTGTACCAATTTGGAATTTTTGGATGAAAATTAGTTTTAGCTAACATTGCATGCCCTTAACAATTTTGGATTTTTGATTACCCAAAAATTAGTTTGGAGTAAATGTTTCACAAGTGTAGTTTTTTGAGATTTTTGTGTGGTATTATTAGCCCAAAATTTTTAATTCAAAACTTTACTAATATAATAAAATTGAAATTTTAGTAACATGAGGAATTTCACTTATTACTGGTAGATTGTTAAACAAATGTAATTACATTCCCTACCTACTTACTACCAGGCATGCTTGATTTTTTTTTCTTACTTAGTTAGATACTAAGTGATAATTTGATAATACTAATATATTTTAGGGTAATGATTGTACATGTATTATATACTATATTCAAATGAATTATGTTCTCGTTGGAACTCGCACAGCTCGAGGTTAGCCAGCTACAAATTTTTGTATTGTTTAGCTTCTTTTAATCGGCGAACGTATGATAAATATATTTGTATAAGTTCATTAAGCATAATCTATATTTATACTATTAAATAAAATGAGGAAGTCTTACTACTTTTAAGGGATCAAAGTCCTTTTTTCTTCTCCAAGATTTTGTAAGTATTTGATAAATAGACAAATCTGTAAATTAATCATTTTATTTTACTTCTCATGTATTTTGAACTTAAAATATTTAAACTTTTATTATCTGATAAATAACTACATAAAATAAAAATGATTCAAGCGTCCAAATACTTTTTTCTTTCCATATATAGATGTGTGTGTGTGTGTGTGTGTGTGTGTGTGTGTGTTCAATTCCTTTAAATGGTGTCGATAATTTCTTTCTATTAATACTTAGTAATTCAGATATTTCATAACAAGATGAGTTTGCAAATTTCGTCGACGACAACTTCCCGCATACACGCAATGCGTCTCCACTTTTGCTAGTAAATATAAGATAACAGTGTTTTTCCTACGGATCGCCTCTATGATTGACACATAGGATTCTAATTTGTAAGGGATTAATGATTCTTTTTTGAGGGAGTACTTTTCTTTTACTTCCCTCTCATTTTTCTACCTATTTATTACTCGTCTCTCACCTTTCCTCTCTAGTTGTTGTTACTTTTCTCTAACTGTACCTCTTTTGTATCAAAGAAGTTTCCCACCTTAATATCAAAATGATATTTTATAATAATAGTATACAGTACGTTTACCATTCGACAAAAAAAAAAAATAGTACGTTTACCGTATAAAGTTATATAAATTACAAGTACTCGAGACATAGTAAGAATAAACGGAATATTATAGGTCAAAATATCATGTTGACTATTTCATTCTATAAGTTGCTCAAAATGATAACTGCTAGATTAACATTATAATTTCATATTATTAATACGTCAATGCACTTTATGATTAAATATTTAATTTTTTTTCACACGTGTACAATAATCTGCGCAAAGCGTGGATTATGCGCGCGCGCGTATTTCTTTGAAGTTTATTGATGATACTCATTTTACAAAAATACAAAATTATAAGTTATTGATATTTTGAAGCTTATTGATAATACTCCATGCAAACCCTTTTGGCTTGCTACAAACCAAAAAAAAATTCGGAACTCTATGAAACTGATGTATTGTATCTACAGACAACGTGTTGCAAGTCCGTGGCAATTGACTTCCGTTGAACATAGTAGTAGCCAGTAATGGGTTGAATATAGTAGCTTCGATATTCCTCTTGCATATCCATATGAATAGGCATTTGTAAGTCACTCAATCAATTGCTTAATTATTTTGTCTTATACTGTTGTTGAAACCGCACACAGGTACCCTATCGATGTTTACGATCGAATCTGGACAGCTCAAAACTATTGGTTCATACTCAACACCACGTCTGCCATTGATTTATCTGAGGATAACGATGCGTATAAGTACAAGGTTCCTGGGGAAGTTCTTCGGACTGCTCAGAGATCAATGAATGCCAGTTTTCCCATGTCTTTACAATGGAACACTTCGATCTCGTTTTCCACAAAGAAATGGATTGTGTACTTTTATTTCGTGGAAATTGAGAGACTGACGAGTGGCGTGCAGAGGGAGTTCGTGATTTCTATAAATGATCATCAATTCACGAAGACGGTGAACCTTGAATACTTGAAGCCAGTGGTTGTGGTTTCCACTCCATTTAGCGGGTCGTTCCTCACCTTCTCAATTGAATCGACGAATAAGTCTGGATATCCACCGATCCTCAATGCTGTAGAGTTCTATACTGTTGGTGATCTTCCATATGTGCCCACAGCACAAGATGATGGTACGCTTTTATTCTTCTACATGCTTTTATTGTCTACATACCCTTTCTACAGTTGTGCTACAATTGAGGTCAATAATAGTATGACAAATATTCCACTGTCTAAGTAAGATATAGGGAATCCTATGATAGATATACTAATCTCCACCGTGAGTCTTATGTTATTCGGGAACTCTGAGTAATGGTTGCTTGGTTGGGATCAACAGACGTGGCTAAGTATTACTCTGCTATATGCTTAATTCCCTGCTTTGGCTACTTTTTGCTTGGTAATCGCTGGAAAGTGTCTTCAACTTGAAGCGCTGAAAAGCTACAAGTTTTTTGAAAGCTGGAAGTCTGTAAAACTTATATGTGATCACAAACACTTTTTGCATCTTTATCCTTCTCTTTGGATAATAGATCTTTTGTGTGATTCAAACCACAGTAAAAGCTATCAATGACATCAAGGCAACATATCGCATTAAGAGAGAAAGCTGGCAAGGTGATCCGTGCGTACCAAGCAATTACACATGGGAAGGTCTTGATTGTAGCTATGGAAATCCTCCAAGGATTATATCGCTGTGAGTCCCCTAACACCTTTTCATTGATAATACTGGTTTTCTTGGTGAAACTTAAGAAGAATTCCCATTCATCATGAAAACCGAAAGTTTTTTGTATCTACGAGAAAGAACATTTAGGATTTATACAACTTTTAAGGGTGAATTCTCAGATTGACTGAGAACTTTGGCAAGTTTTTGTCAACTTCTAGTGGGTATAAGGGGAACTTCAGTGCTTTAAAGAAGAAGCTTTTGACACCCTTAGCCTCACATGGTATTGGACAGAGCTCATAAACTAATCCCTAGCTGGACATCCACCCCAAAAAGTCATCATCTTGAATATTTTTTGGGGAGTTGCTCCATATGGATGGGGTGGGTTATGACAAGTTACATACTCTCATGGATTGGCAATAAGTGCTCCCTCCTTCTTTGATGTATAGTTATGTTGTTTGTGCAACCTCTTTCACCAATAGCCTACTTTTCCAATTTTAGGCAAGTGTTCTGAATTGCATCGTTTATGAGCAAGTATTAGGTCCTACGTAAATAATCTTTTAGGTACTCTAGGCCAATAATAACCATAAAATATAGAACAAGGAGGTAGGAAAATTCATGCCAGGAATGAGAAAGACGATTATGAGTGGTCTTCTTAAAACATCTATACCAGGAGAACCTGAAGTATTTTCATTCTGAAGAATTGATTGTGCAAACTTTTCTTTGTTGTACCAAACAATGCTACCTTTATAAAGATGGCAATGACAGAATCCTCTTTTTTGATCTATTATGGTCAGGAGATTGAGCTCAAGCAATTTGATGGGCGATATAGTTTCATCACTTTCACATCTATCAAGATTGGAATACTTGTAAGTATCACCGTGGTTGAATTAGTAGTGTCTGCACGTCAATTGTGATTAAGCACCCAATGGGAGTCAACTCATGATTGCATGATTAAGGTTGTGTTTTAGCAGACATAGGCTGTTGAAATATTACCCTAATGTGTGGAAATATCCTGCTTTTGGTTATGGAGCTTGTTAACTTGACATTAGGCATTCTAAACTTGGTCTTTTTCCAGAGATTTGTCTGACAATCAGCTTACAGGAGCAATACCAGAAACTCTGGCAGAATTATCACACCTTAGATTTCTGTAAGTTAATGTGTCTAAGTGAAGCGGTCAAGGATTTGAAGTGTACAAATCTCTAACCATGGCTACATTTGCAGAAATTTAAGTGGAAACAACCTAACTGGGTCAGTTCCTGAGGCTCTTATGAAAAGGGTAGCGGACAAGACTTTAAACATGAGGTGCTCTCTCTCTCTCTCTCTCTCTCTCTCTCTCTCTCTCTCTCTCTCTCTCTCTCTCTCTCTCTCTCTCGTTAAGTCGTGTTTTCATTTGAAAGCAAATAAGAAGGCCAACTTGTGATCGGCATTTGGCAATGTTGATAGGACTTTGAGTTTAGCTCCTTCATTCTTTGTGGCAGTTTGACAGGAACTGTGACTCTCTGCCTAGCTGATCCTTGCCTGCAGAAGAAGAAAAAACGTGACATCCTCATTCCAATTGTTGCATCAGTTTCGGGCTTCTTAGTAATTCTCTTTGGTGCTTTGGCTCTAGTTTGGTTAAGTAAACGTAAGCAAATAGCAGGTAAATTTTCTTACTTGTCCAGTTCACACAATCTACGCAACATTTGACAATAATCATCAATTTTCTTTTCTTTAAATACAGTTCTATCTGTAATAGTGTCTATTCTAGGATAATGTAGTTGATAATATACAACTTAGTAACTTGCTATCTCCTTACCCGCCCTAAATTTTACAATCTCGTCAACATTGTAATCGGGAAAAAAGAGAATGGTCGCATCAGCATCACAAAGAGAATGTGCATTATTCAGCTTCACTTATTGACAATAAAATTTCTGTTTCTTTTTTTTTCCAAAAGTAACTTGCTACGCATGGGAAGGATTTACAACAACTTGAGAGTACCGCTTTGTATGTATTGAGCAAAGAATCTGTATATTAGCATATTGGTGGTAGCTGACAGAGAATCCCTGGCCAGATCTTTTGATTTTTGGTCCTCTTCTTCATCAATATAACTCTTGAAATAGGATTCCAAAAGCCCTCCCTATATGTTTTAATTGTTGACGATGCAGTTGGAGTTATTTCCTCAAAAGTCTACTATCCTGGGTGGTAATCGCAATACTCATAGGAACCTTTTTGGTACAGAATCTAGTAAAAGGACGTTGAGATTAAAAAATCGACCTTTTAAGTACAAAGAGGTTTCAAGGATCACTGGGAACTTTGGACAAGTGATTGGTGAAGGTGGATTTGGAAAGGTATATCTTGGTACTCAAGATAATGGCACTGTAGTTGCGGTGAAGATGCTCTCTGAATCATCAAAGCAAGGGTACAAGGAATTTCAAGCAGAGGTTAGATATCATAATGCAATCACTTTTCCTTTTAAATTCAACTTATGCTCGCTTACACAGATGTACGTTTAGGAACTCCCCCTTAGACTGTTGTCTATATACATCATGATAATGCAAACTCATGATACTACAGGCACAGCTCTTAATGATTGTTCACCACGGAAACTTGGTTTCTCTGTTGGGATATTGCAATGATCCCAAACACATGGCATTAATATATGAATACATGGCTAATGGAAATTTAAGGCAACATTTATCAGGTGCGTGTTTATGTTCTATTGTATTGTTTTTCTGTAAAATAATCCTAAAAAACTCTATTTCTTGCTCATATTTAAAGTAAAGATGCAACCAATAGAGGACCATCTGAAGGTCTTGACATGGAGTAAGAGGCTACAAATAGCTGTGGATGTAGCACAAGGTACATGAATGAGATATTCACAATTGTAGGTTTTCCTCTTGTCATTGCTTTGGCATTGTTGACACGGTTTTTGCAAGGAGTTTAGGTTTGGATTATTTGCATAACGGTTGCAAGCCGCCTATCATCCATAGAGACTTGAAGACTACTAACATCTTGTTGAACGAAGATTTCCGAGCTAAAATAGCTGATTTTGGCCTGTCAAGAGTTTTCGCTACTGAAAACGACTTTTATGTGTCAACTTGTCCTGCAGGCACTCCCGGCTACCTAGACCCTGAGTAATGGCTAAAACTCAATATTATCATTTTGGTTCAATTCGGGATCTCTATTAAAAAAGAAATGTTGACATTCCTTAAGATTTCATCTTTGATTTAAAGATTCATTATTTGTTTTTGTTTTTTTTCTCCTAGGTTTCAATCTTCTACAAACTTAAACAAGAAGAGTGATGTTTATAGTTTCGGAATCGTACTCTTTGAGTTGATCACGGGCCGACCTCCATTAATGAGAAGCCGGGATGGCAGCACCAGCATGCACATACTTCAATGGCTTATTCCTATCGTTGAAAGAGGTGATATACAAAGCATTATGGATCCAAGATTGCAAGGAGAATTCGACATCAACTCAGCTTGGAAAGTAGTGGAGATTGCTATGTCTTGTACGCGACCAACAGCGATCCAAAGGCCGGACATAAATCATGTATTGGCAGAGCTGAAGGAGTCTCTGGTGAGCAAATCAAGTGGTTCTTTTGAAATGACCTCCTTGGAGCTCCATTCTGACAATGCCCCTGGGGCAAGGTAGCAGAGGCTAGTTTCTTCTTAAGTAAAAGATTAACTTTTGTTGGCAAATTTTTACTATATTTTTTGGATTGCGTCATCCATTTCCCTTTTCTTTTCTGTGATCGAATCTTCGAATCTTGTTTTATAACAATGATGTCCTTTCGTCCTTTCTCGCTTATTTCTCCATTAATAATGTCATTTCATTGCATTCCTAATACTGCGAAATTAGGAATTCCACGTCGAGTTTGGGGGAGGTGATCCAGAGGTTGGGATTATCCATAGATGGGGTAATTGGCATTACCACGCCCTCCCAGCACGTTCTTGGGATTCAGCTGACATTTCAATTGGAATCAACACCATTGATTAAATAGTAACAATTACGTAATTGTGAGCGGGTAGACTAAGAAAATTTAAAAATGAGGGACTAAAGTACTTTATAAGCTCAAATTATATGTACCATCGATGGCCCTAATGTAGTGCTTCTCACAAGCAAGCAAGGATATACCCATAAGCATCTTTTAACAAATTACGGACACTAGACTTGAGCTTGTCTTTTGATAATGTACACATTCGTAAAATGTTTATGTACAAATAAAAGGCAATCCCCATCTCGTCTAATTCTTAGAATTCAGGATAGGCCCGTTTGTATTGGGGTTCCAATGCAACAACCAGTATATTAACTAGACACAAGCTACTTAGCCAAAGAAGATGCGCACCACCAGTATAAAATTGCCATTGCCTGATTCGTCAAAAGAGGATTCACCAACGTGCCATAGAATAGTCCTATCTATAGCAATCAATGGTGAGATTCAAAAAACAAGAGGGCTCATCCATATCGAGCAATCTCGACAAATGAACCTGTTCATGATCTTAGACCTGCAGGTATTTTCGCTGACACACGTATGTGATGTCCCTTTTGAGTTCGGGAACTTTGATCAAGCACAAGATGCAACGACAGAACCGCAAAGTCAAAAAACTTGTGATGTAGAAAGTGTGTCTTGAACTTGAGTACCTCATCGTCAATTCTCTTGTGACTTTGTTGGTCTACCATGAAAATTGATAGAAGCGTTCCTGATCTAGTTGAAAGACAAGGGGAGAGTGAAGTCACTTTTGATGACTATGGATTCATCACTTGTGACAGAATAATTGAGACCGTAAAGAAGAGAGAAGACAAGGAGATCAAAGTCTGAATAGCGTCATCTATTTCACGCAAATAGGATGTCTGCTAAGTTATTGACTTCTACTGCTTGCAATATAAAGATAATGTAAATCAAAGCTGACATTGTTCTAATAATTAGAATAATAATATGAGCTTTCAAACTTTCAAATACATTCCAAAGTATGTCCTTTTATAATTTCATACTACTAATTTCACCTACTTAATCAGATTTAAGTTCACGACCTAAGTTAAAGATGTCTCGATTAAATGAATATATATATATATATATATATATATATATATCGACAAGCGATTTAATTTTGATTCTATTAATGTGGGACTATTGTGTATAGAAAGTTTGGAAGCAATGCTCGTTTTAAAAACATTGACTATTGTATGAAGAAATTGATTAATATTAAAATGTCTTGTTAAAATATCTCACATCACTTGTTTATGGGAGATTTATGTGCTCTTTATGTACATATGATCCCCCCCTCTATCTAAAAGTTTGATTTTTGGGTTGGACATTCTAAAACAATATTAAAGTCCGGTTCTACCTCAATCTATTTCCCCTATCCGACCCCTTTGTCAAATTTCATGTGGTCTCCCTCCATGTTTTAATACAAACAACGTCACAAAGCAAGTGGAATAACAAGAGAGCCCAAATTCGAAATCTATATTTATACTTGACTAGACCAAAGTTAATTGAATAGTCAAATTGAATGAATTATTATATCCAAGGTGAACTTCTCTATTCCTACCACCTCAGATTCTAGGTACTAATACAATGCTAATTTAATATGGGTCGCACGTAATATCATCAATTATGTACATTGGCAAGAGACCTTTCTCTGTTTTCTGGAAAGGGAAGAGGAACGCTGCTTATGATAAACATGAAACCAAACTTATACTACAGTCCTAGTAAGTTTATATGGTTGAGATTGAAGACAGAATATTAATTATTTTTTTAAATTACATTAATCACACCTAATTGATCCTAACGGTCAAGGCCCAATAAGAGATTACTGTTGCAACCTACCTTTCTATCCTTGATAGTATATGTTTAGAGGTATTGCTTAAACAATGAGCCTAAGGCACTTGATTAGGTACAGGTTCTTCCAAGCCCTTACTCCACACGATGTTGGGATATTTGACGCTATGAGAATTTCAAATGAGGAGTCGCCATTAGTCTATCGGAGTCGATTAAAAATCAAGTGAAGCATAAAAATATATATCAATTCATAAGCAACTATACTACTTATGGTCGAGAACTTGATTATACTAATAAATCAATTAGTGCCCTTTTAGTACCTAATCTTATTCAAATACCAAAATGATGTTTATCAAGTAATTTGGATTGATTTCAAGCTTATTCACTAACACGTGATGGGACTATGTGATGCAATTATTAAAATGACAATCCGCAACCAAAACAACATTAAATAAATTGCAAGGAGAAATAAGAATCTATTGCTAAGAAATTTTAAAAAAAAAATTACATTCTTAAATAAGCTAAAGGTAAACAACAATAAACATATTTAAAGTGAGCGATCCAGTGATAAATGAAGTAGAAATGCATAAACAACGACTTAGCCTTTGTCTTTAAGGACATTTAAACCCTATGACAAAACCTTAAAAGCTTTTTCAATTTTGAGTACATATTTCTTTAATCAAGGATTTTCAAACATTTTAAGAGAACTCTACTTGAAAAACTAACTTATTTTTTTTTTCTAATTTTTAGAAGAAAATAGATTTTTAGGAATTTTTTCTTACCAAAAAAAAAAGATTTTTATGAATTTTTTAATTTAAAAAAAAAATTGGGATTTTTAAAATTTTATTTTTAAATTTTCAGAAAATTCCTTTTCAAAATTTTTTTCATGATTTTTTTTAAAAGATCCGAAAATAGGGACACCGGGCTGAGCCATTAGGCTGACGCTGGCTCAGGCTAAGAACATGAAAATTGGGCCAGCACATCAGGCCCTCCTCAAATGATACAAACCCAATAAAGAAATAGCCCAATCCAAAACTACCTTAAGCTAAGCCAAGCCCAAGCTTTATAAAACTAAATCAACCCCAACCACAACGGTCAATCCCGCTCCTTCGGCGAACGAGAGCTGCTTCTATGCTCGCTCGTCACCAAGCCGTCACTGTTGTTCATCAACCATTCAAGATGTTGCAAAAATACGGTCGCAATGTAGCTGTAGCAAACAGGGCCACTAGGAACTCAATAGACAAACCGATGAGGGCTCATCCAGGAACCGTCACAAGGCCTTTGCTTCACCGACACACCTCACCGTTTTAGGCTCTAGCATGCATCCGGTTCACCAAAAAAGAACAGAAGAGAGTGTGGGCAGAAGTTCAGGGTAGCAAGAATCATACTAAACTTCGACACTCCAGTTCACCAAACGAGCACTAGTATGCAGAACAGAACAGGAGGGCACGTCTGGAGTTGAACAGAAAAAGCAAATATTTCTCCACCACTTCTCAGAAGCATTTCATCGAGCGAGTCTTCGGTGTCCGACTAAATGCGGTGAGGCGCACGAATGAACTGACGTTGTGGTGTCGAGTTCATCCTTCATCAATCAGAGGACATTCCTCGTCGACAAAAAACTTCAAACAAATCCAAGGTGCGCTTTCACAGAAACAAGCTAAGCCTCGGTCTCAAATTAGATTAACACTAACTGAGTCATATATCAAACACTTGAGGAGCGTCAAATGAAAGGCAGCCACGGACAAGAAACAAGACTCCAAACCGGATCAAAGCTCAAAACGCATCGGCAGGGAATGCTCAACATCAACGAAGGACAGCATAAGCGAACCCGAAACGCACGCCCCGGCTCAGTAGCTCGAGCAAAAACATGACAGAACAGGGCAAAAGCAGGGCACAAAATGGGTAAAGTACGGGGCGGTCGATGGAGCTCCCCACCCGGCTCGGGAGCGGCGAATGAGGGTGAGCTCGATAGATCGGATTACGTCCGGTCGCCTCGTACGCCTCCGAGCCGAGATCCTCGAGAAATCGACACAACCCGAAAGAAATCGGAAAAGAAAAAAGAAATTCACACCGGGAACTAACGTGGGGAAAGGGACATGTCGGCGAGGGTCGGCGGCCGAGATCTAGGCGCAGTGGCTACCGGAGGAGGCCTTCCACTAAGGGCCTTCCTCTTCCTCTCGGTCTCTCGATCTCTCTCTCTCTCTCTCGGAATCGCTCTCTGTGTCCGAACGAACGCCCCCTCGACTCACACACCCCTTCTCCCTTTTAAGCTCCGCGGCGCCCATGGCTTCCTGCCTCGCCAGCTGCTAGCTGCGACTGCCGGCCTGCCCTCGACCAGACATCATCGCACGACGTTCCCCGCGGCTGTCCTGTTCGCCGTCGTAACAGTGTCCCCGTCGCGCTGCAGAGGGCGTGAGCCGTGGGGAAAGAGAGGGGAGGAAGAGGAAAGGGCCGGGCGGTTGAAAAGATAACAAAAAAGGCAATGAAGAGGGCCGGGCCCGAGCGGGCGAAGGGAAAAAGGAAGAAAGGGCCGGGTCGGCCCGCCCCGCAAAATTTTTAAAATAATAATACATTCTACATCTATTTATATAAATGCTCCCAATACCTACATTCTTTTAAATGAGGATTATTTTTGTTTAGGGGTTAAAAATTAATCCATGATTTTCTATGCAATTAAAACCTAAATAAATAGACAACACTTATGTGTCAATATTGTTGTTCTTATCCCTAGCTTAATCTGTCTTATTCAATCCCATCCTTCCGTCAATTGTTTGTGCAATGTGATTGCTTTGCATCTATCTATGGGAGATTTAATCTCATCGTCTAATGAGGATATGTAATTTCATTTGGTAAAAACAAAATCAATTTAACAATCTAATTTTAAAATCATGGGCATTGCACTTTTCAGGTTCTCACAAGAAGAGAACAGAAATATGACATAAAGCATTGACCTTCTAAAGGTCCTTAGACTCTAGAGAGAGATATTCATGTCTTTTAAACTTTGGTATTTGTTATGTTAATCATGATTAACATAGACCTATATGAAAAGAAATATGTAGTTGAGAGATGAGCTAAATTTATTAAGGTCAACTAGAAAGCATTTACTGCAAAAGGGGGATTACATGAATGGTTTAAGTAAATTGTCTTATTCAATTTTCAAAGTTGGCAGCAAGATAAATAAAATTCAAATAAGTAACCCACTCGTAAACCGCATAACCAAAAGCATATCCGTAAGATTTGAGAAGAAGCCAACAGGCATGCGGCTCTATTGGTAAAAGGATGGGGGGTGAGCCAGAGAATACTAGGTCCCAGGCTCAATTCTTGTGAGTCACTCACACATGTACACAGCAAATTACCCTCTTGATAACGACCTATTTATCTTCGGGAATAGTTCGAGCAATACCAATTACTGTCTATTCAAAGCACAAGGGAAGGACTAATTCCTCTCCCGCTCTCAACTTTGTTGGTCTACCATGAAATTAACAAAAGCACTACCAATCACTATCTATTGAAAACACAAGGGGAGAGTCATGTAATCAAAGCATCACACTGATAATTATATAACCATCGTCGCTCCAGCTAAGACATTGTCAAGAGCAATTGTATTAATCAAATACTGCAATAGAGATATGGTTTGACATAAACATGGAAAAGAAGAAGATATATGAGCACTAGATGAAAGTTATACATCTCATCAATTTGAAGCAAATCTTAGCAATGCTAACATTGTCGTCTCATAATAAATGATGGGCCAAATCTTACCAATGCTAATATTGTCGTCTCATAATAAATGATGGGCCAAAGATCCGGTCCATTCCATTGCCACTTTACTTTCTTTTTCAATAAGAAAACATCTTGGGTTCGCCCACAAAGAATATATCGGATATGACTTAACTATTTACAGCGACCCTTCTTCTCTTGATGACCTTCAGAAAAAGAATAAAACTTTTATTAGTTATAGAAAAAGCATTCGACCAAAATAAATTTAAAAAAAAAAGCACAATAATTTTAATAATCTCAATCCGTTTAATGATAGTTCAAAATGGTTGCTCGTTCAAAATGAATACAAAGATCAAATCATTATAACAAAGGAACTAACTTTTGATGACTGCCCTATCATTTTTCTTACTTTTCTTTTCCCCTTATTTGAGAGAAAACCCTTTTCCACAAGAATCTCTTTTCGAAAAGCAAGCTCATTCGACTACTTTGTATGACAGCAACCATGATTCTTTTTCTGGAGCAATGAAATGGTTTTTGGCATCTTTTCAATTTAGAAAGGCGAAAGCAAAACTCACTTTTACTGCTCCAGCAAAAAGTCGTTTCCGTTTAATTTCTTTAATGTGAATTATTGAAGCAAAAATCATTTTTTATTGTACAAAGATGTCTTAAATCGTATGACCTGGTCTACATGAAAATTGACTGAGGACAGTCGCTGCCTCTTACTTCCAAAATGATGCAATTTGAATATCGCTGCGGAAGTCGCCCATCTTTTGGTGACTGAGTTTTCTCTCTTTCTTTTCCTTTTTCAATATTATGTAAAAGACTCTTATACGTTGCACCGGGAGTGTAATAAAATAATTACACGAGCAGTGTTTACGCGCCCACACGTATACCGTTTTTAAATTTATGACTGCGCTTGTGTATACAATGTTTTAGATCCGTGGTCTACATTACACAAAATACAAACCAAAGAAGAGATAATACAGTCATGAAATGAAAAGGCCATATGCTTTAATCAACTGTACTCAAATGACTATCAGCGTTATCTGGATGATTCTATTGTTCCGCTCCCCAAATAAATGTAATGCATGATCACGCATCAAAATGGAGCTCTTTTTTTTTTTTTTTTTTTTTTTTTTTTTTTTTGGAGTTGGTAAATTTAAGAAAAAGTTAGCAAACATAATAAAAAAAACTGTTAGATAAAAAATAATTATTAATCTCCTAATGTCTCGATAACTTGTTGTAACTTACCAACATTATTATGCAATCACCAGCTTTTCTCATCTTTTATCAATTTATATTTTTTTTTTCTCATAATCTTCTTAGATTTATCAACTCTTACAGGAATTTGCAATTTTTTATTTTTTTTTTACTGACATAGAGTAAGTTTTACCAATTAATTAGCAACTAGTTTTGTGTTAACCCTTCTTATTCAGTCACTTACCAACATTAATTTCCTGTATTTATTTGTCAAATTTTGTTATCATTTATCAACTGTTATTCTTCCGTGTTACAAACGCCCAAAATATATCAACTCTTTTATGGATGTGCCACCTTTTATGTGACTTAACTGTTTTTCTCTTATTGGGTTACTAATTAATTTGGTTCACCAATACTTATTTAAGTTGCTTAGTAATGTTTAATTGTAATCTTATTTGCCAAATTTTCTCTAAGATCTTTTTTTTTTTTTTTGAGAGCCCATTAAGTTTTCAAACAATTTTAGAAATTGCCAACCTTAGTTTGAGTGATTGCCGACTTTACTCTAATTTAGTTACCAATTAGTTTTGCATTACCAACTCTTATTTGAGTTACGCATCAACATTTATTTTGTTTCTATGTTTGAATTATCAAGTTATCTAAGTGCAAAGTGACGAAAAGTCGTTGATTTTATACTCAAGCAAATCCTCAAATTGAGATATCACCACTTTATTGTTCAAATCCAATTTGTTTTCTACATAAAATATAGTTTAGTATGTATCCAAAGAGGAATTGTGGGTTATGCAACAATTAATAAAATATGAGTGAAACAAAACATGAAGTTCATGGAAAAAACACAAAAAAAGAAGAAGCATTAATTAACAAAAAATATAAGCTCGACATGATATTGCAAAATTTGCATTTATTGTTCACACATAATTCATCTTAATATACAAAATACAATTATTTAAAACATATAGAAACTATGACAAGGAACCAAGTCAACGAATGAAATGACAGTAAGACATTACATATGTTGATATATTAAATTACAATTGCTTCTTTTTTATCAATGAAAAAAATATTGTCACAAGTAATCTGGTGATAAAGAGGATTAGCACGTTGATGAATGACACTCGCATCCTTTATTAACAACTTATATCCATTAAAATCCGTCCATTTCTCTAGAATAGGATTAAATAAATGGAAGATCACCAGGAATCTGCCATCAATTTATGTGTTGTTGTAATGGAAGTCTTTAGTTGGCCAAAGAGGCTTTGTAGATATATTCACAAGTGATTCATCCCCAAAGGTTTGTTACCTTATGTAGTCATATTTGAGTGCTCTTTTCAAGTGGTTGGCCTTAGTGGATCGGATCATATCAAGTTGTTACAAATGATATCAAAACAGTACCTCTTTCACCAAATTTGGTGTTTCAAGGTTGGACTAGGATCTAGTCTGACAAGATGATAGAATGATAGAGTGGGAGAAATAGACCAAATCACACATCCAATTGTGGAAGTAGTGATGCTTGATATGAGCCAACAATAACAAGAACATCTCAAGTCCCACATCTTATGTGAGAGGCATTCTGAATTAATTCATAAGAATCACCCCATATGCTTACTACTTTATATTGTCACGCATGAACACTTCATTTATAGACTTATTTGATTCAAATAGGGGCATAACTTGTACCATGTTTGATACATGAGTTAATTGTGTTATAGAAACCGGTGGGATTCAACAAAGAAGGAAGACCTTTATGCTATGTCTGATTTTAAGCATAATCACAAAAACATTGATCGATCTGAGCTTACTTCCTTCTTTTTCCTCTCACGTCAACGGGTTCAATCCTACTAAAAACAACAAGAAGCTTCTTACCTCAATATTATTTACATTTATGGCATAAAATTCTTCAGTCCAATAATGCAAAGGTGGTGGCTTTGGTGGGCTCTTCTCGTCTCTTAGCCAGTGGCAAAAGAGCTTAGGCACTCTTTTTTAATCTTCAACATTATTTTCGCAAAAACAGGAAAGCCTTGAAGGGAACTTTCCAAGTCTACGCTTATTATATTGTTTTTCTTTCGCTTCTAGACAAACAAGGTACGAGCCTCATTTTACTTTTCCCAAGAACCCCTCAAGATTTTCTTAGATAGATGAACCTATTGACTCAGAGAGATGATTTTCTTTTCATGAGGCCATCATGACTCGTAAGCATTCCATGATTATAGATATTGTCCACAGGTTTATGAGATTTAATTGTCTATTATCCATTTATCTATTATAAATATATGTAATTAACTCCATTGTTGTGATATTGAAAGGAAATAATAAAAATACTCAAGGAAATATTTAACAGAAGGAGTAACATAGAGTTTCAAAATTTTTGATCGTATCAATCTAGCTAAAACATCATAAAGAGCAACTGGAGTAATTAAATACTAAAACAGAGATTTAGTTTTGACATAGACATCGGAAATAAAAATATATATATATATATAGTCACTAAATACATTAGACTGATAATATCTTGGTCATTGATTTATATGTATATGTATTACTTTGCAAAATGTAATTTGTGAAATGAATTTTAAAATGATTTGGGAAATACTCTTTGAAAAGTATTTTTGGCGAATAAATTGAGTTGCGAAAGATTATTTGTTTTGGCTTGTGAAACTGATTCATGATATAGATTCTAGATTGGCTTTGTAGATTTCTTAGGATATTGTTGTGTTTTGTGTTAATGCTTAGTATCTCTACGAGTCTATTGAAGGATTTGTTGATAAGCATACTAGTTTTAGGATTATCATTGTGGGTTGGCCACCAACAATATAGATAAAGACCTAGCCAATGAGTAATCTTGATCGCCTTGCTCCCGAGGAATTAAGCGTGATCATAGTTAGATATTTGAGCTCGAGATTGGTCAATAGCATGGCCATTTATGTGTGATTTGATAAGATTGATCAGTAGACTAGATTATTGATATTTGTTTTAATACTATTGATGAAATAGGTAATTTTGCTATGAATATAGTTATGTTGAAGTATTATATGAGTCATTTTGATCTTGCTACTTTGTTATATTCTGGATTTGGTGTAAATGAATTACGTTTTTTTATATTAAATGTGTACAGTGGGTGCTCGATCTGGTTAGAAGAGACACTGAATATCAACACAAATCACAAGGGCATCCACATGATTCTCCCTTGGCTAGGTCTCCACTTATATTGCTAGTGGCCGGTCCGCAAAGATATTTAACGTACTCATAAATTCTTCAATAGGTTCACAGAGATACTGAACATCAACATAAACCACATAGGCATTTTCCAAAATCCACAAGTTTGGGGTTTTTTGTACAAAAAAAAATGTTTTAAGTAAATGTGTCACAATAGACATAATTTAGGTTTTGACCACTTTTTCCCTTTAGCTTATTAGAAAGCCCATTTTTGACCGTGTCAAAAAGAAAAGCCAAATATTACATGAAGAATACATTGTATCAAATATGACTAAAAATTAATAATGACATTTCTTTTGCGGATGAAACCCAAAATAGAGAATAAATTTTTTGTTTGATCATAAAAAGAAGCACCAGAATTTTGATAATTTTAATTCGTTTAATTATAATTTAATAATCATTACTCTGTCAATATGAACACAAAAATGAAAAAATTTCATTATCAGAATTGAACTAATTGTGGATGACCCCGGTTTCACGACGATAATTTTTTTTTTAATGGAAATGTCATCCGACAAAATTATAATACGATGACTAAGATTGTTTTTCTTGACGTATGAAATGATTTTGGTATCCTTTCAATAAGGAAATGTGAAAGCAAAACTCACTTTTACTAAAGCAAAACTTTTTGCTCATTATTGTCCTTAATCGGAGTGCGATGTGCATTATTGAAGCTGAAATCATTTTTTATTGTTCTCCATCTGGGAATCCATCTACTACCTTTTCTTGATCAAGCCAAAGCACCTTTCTTTTGGCCCCAAAAAGAGAAGTAAAAATTGTTCGCGAATCCTATGGCAAGTTCTTGGCTTTCATAGTGGAAAAGATTGCATCCCATCCACTTGGATTGAAGAAAACTAAAGTGATTTTCTCTTTAAAATGGTCTAATTAATTTGACTATGCTTTAGATCTTGCTGTGAATGCGTTGTGATCGGGAGTACTCTTCCCCACAAGGAACGGCATTATCAATGGGGCATCGTGTGTGCATATCTAATCAGATTTATTATTTGGGATTTTTTTTCCGCTGGTTTAATTTCATACACAGAAGAATTTGACCGTTATTAGTTGTGCTCGTAAAGAGGACATATGAAAAAAAATGCATAGAAAGAAATATGTGTAATTGTGAGTAAATGAAATAGAATGTAAATTATCTCTTATACATATATACATCGGTATCCTATGACAAATTTACCGCAAATTAATTTTTTTGATTATCAAAAACTCCAAACTGTTATATTTATGGCAAATTTATTCTCCGTTAATTTCCATTAAATTTTACCATAAAATTACTGAGTTTGATAACACGTAGAATTGATGAGTACACAAATTTGAGGTTTTACCTTCATTTATCATAGGCATACCAGTTTGTGGTTTTTTTGTTGTAATAATCCAATTTAATGAAAATTAACATGGGGTAAATTTGTCACAAATATACAAGTTTTAAGTTTTTGGTAATCAAAAAATTAATTTTTAGTAAATTTATTACAGGTATATAGGTTTGGTATTTTTATTATCAATAAATTATATCGAAGTAAATTTATTCTGGTATACAAGTTTGGGGTTTTTCTTAAAATTAACCCATCAATATATAAACTTGTATTCGTGTAACTTACTAGACTTTTTCATTAAGGTACTAGCTAGTTTTCTTTTACTAAGTTGCTTACCAACAATGGTTATTTTTCTTTCTAATTTACCAATATATCTATTGAGTTACCAACTTTTATATGCATTACTTCCAATCCATTAAATTTATATACTTTTTGTCAGATATTACCAACCTTAATTATAATGATATCAATTTTCTCTAGCAAAGTTACCAACTAGTTTTGTATTACTAACTCTTATTTGATTTAGTTATTGACATTGTTTTTTTTTTTTCAAATTAACAATTTTTCAATCTCTTACAAAAAAACCTCTCATATATATTATATACCTTTATTGACCACTTTTGTGAACGCCTTAAATTTATAAATAATAGATGAAATTACACATTTTTATATGGTGACTCACTATAGTTTTCATGATTAAGTTATCAATTAATTTCGAATCACCAACTCTCATTTGAGTTGCTTTACCAACATTAATTTATTTATTTTTACTTACCAACTTGTTTATAGAGTTGTCACTTTCATTTGTGTTAGTCATCGACTTTTTAAATATATAAACTCTTTTAAGATATTACCAACTTTTCTTTTTCTAAGTTCATTACCAATGTTTATTTTGTCTTTTCTTAAATTACAAATTTCTATCTCTAACAAAAAAATTCCTTTTATTGTTTAGTAACTTTTATTTATCTTTCTTATCAATAGCTTAAATTTTCCAACTAATTTAACGGAAGTAACTCACTTTGATAACCAATTATAACATGTAATGTAATGGAACAAATTTAGTCACGGTAATTTGAGTTGGTAATAGTTACTAAATGTAAGGGGCTGCCAAGCAAAATCTATTAAACATTAGAAAATAACTTGTATGAAAGTTGGTACCTAAAAATTTGTTGGTGATTTAGGTTAATAATTTTGCATAAAAGTGAATAAACTTGAAACATTTGTGAGTGATGTAAATAAAAGTTGCTCGGTTAGTATAGAAATTCTTATTTTGCAAACTACATAAAACAATCATTTTATCAAAGTGTTGGTAAATTACCAACAAGTTATTTCGAAAAAAAGTTAAAGATAATTTTTATAACCAACATTTTTTTGATTCTTACCAATACCATTGAAATTTATTGTCACGGAAAAAAAGTCCGTATTTATTGGACTTGAAAAAATAGTATTGGAAAACTCTCTTAGTGTAAAAAGAAGCACTAGAAATTATGGACACTTGATTAGCGGCATAAAAGTAGATGTCACCTCGCGATGAATCCATATTCAATTGTCGTACGTAAAATCCATGATGTAGGGTTGGTGTGAAACGTGAACAATTGACATGGAAATCATAATCACAAATGGACAAGTCGTTGATGACTTTAACACCCTCTTGTTAAATTCTTACTTTCTTCTCACCATCTAAGTAACTTCACACTACATACGAGGACGACGACCCCAGTTTCTGTTCTTGGGTAACTTTCACTTTAGAAAGTCGAAAGGGATAAGCATCGAGGCAAGAGCAGCGGGCGAAACTTCTTTCATTATTCCAAGTAAAGTAGATAAATGAAGAATTTCTAACTTATCTTTTAGCTTAGGAAAATCTATCCTTGTGAATTCACATCATGTTGGACTTAGTGTGGAGATTATTCAAAACACTTGTTCCACACAAAATCATCTTTTGGTTATATCCCAAACAACTTTAATAATGTGATAGGACAATGTAGGATTCTCTTCTCATCAACAAGGTGAATAGTAAGTATTATTCACCATGGGGTCTACATTGTGTTCTTCCATCAATTCCATCTATTCAAGTGCAAGTCAAGTCTTTTCCATTATTTAAGCTAAAATAAAGTCTTAGCAAATAGATTGCTTTCTATGTGTGTGGGATTGTACGTTTTGTGGGTAAATGTAGATTCCATCTCCATTGCAGATATTTTTTATACCTAGGATAACATTCTCATTAATTCCTATTAATTGTCAAATGTTAGATTTTGTTAATTTGAAAACAAAGTCAAGAAATCATAGTTATTTGTGTTGACAAAAAGAAAAAAAAACGATAAGCTTTTTATTATCATCAATAAGTGGCAAGTTCAGTTGATCTCGTCAATGAAGATTAGTATTGTCGGAAATAGATTCCTGAAAAATGAACCGATACTCGAATAATCAGATATAGAAAAACGAACCTGGGGATGTGCCTAGGAAACATGTAACATTGATCGAAATATATATCATGGAGATAAGCATGCCTTATTTGCCACATATTAAGTACTCGTTGCGAGTCTAAGAGAAATCGATTGAAACCTGGAGTTCCATTCTTCAATAGGGAGTAAACTGTTTTCAAGGGAATGAAAAGAACATACTTTCTCTTTGAAAAACTTCTGTCAACGTTCCTTCATTTTTTTTTTATATATTTATACATCATTTATTTCTACTTAAAAAATAATTGCTACATTCCTTTTATGGGCTCTTCATTTATGGGCCAAGATTGGCCCAACATAAAGACGGATTTAACTTGACCCATCAAGTAAAAAATCCACCATCTCCCACTCGCACAAGGTGGGCCAAATAGAACTCTTTCTTTACCTCTCTATAACATTTATACTAGTAAATAATTCATGCGACCAACATACTTCTAGAGCTTGTCACCATACATTTGTTAGAAATATATAGTAGCTCATAATGAGCATCACATTTTTTTTTAGTAGATATAGTATGCAATACCCTAGATCGATCGATCACATTTATATCTCTTTGGATCTCTTTTTAATAGTGATATATTGTATTCACAATTATGATTATTTCAAAACAATCAAAATTGGTCGACCAGTGAATACAAAATTAGAATGTGACTCTCCAAATTCGATCTTTCTCTTTCTTTGAAACTCTCAATATTAGTTCAACTTATTTGTTTTTAGAAATGTCCGATTATATCGAATCAATTCATGATTATTGGCAACATTCTAAGATAGCAAACATTGAATAGAAAAATCTTGAGAATAAATAAGAGTTATGAGGGCACTTAATTAAGAAACTATTTTTCTCAAAAATCTCACACGGCATAAAAATTGAGATTAAAACTTTTGCCACTTTTATTGGTCATCTCATACATCATAGTATGAAATACATATTATAGTATTAACTCATTTCCTACACTTTCAATATCATACAGATGATAGTTTAGACATACCTAATGTCTAACTTGAGTTAACGTATTTATTCTCTTAAAAATTTACTTCAGGGAACAAAAAAAATAGAAATTTGTTCATGGGAACAAAAATTTTACCAAATACGATTCTGTTCCAAAACTACTCCCGGGAACAAAAAAAATATAATTTGACATTGTTTGGCTGGTTACCAAACATGCCCTTAGTGTGCTTTTGTTTTTTTGTAGCTCTGGTTCAAGCCAAGTATCAATCAGGTAATTAATTTTGTGGCATGTTACAGCTTTTTTTCTCATAATACTGGTGATAGTCAGCCTCGCCATCCTTGATTGTCTTTCCCGCGGCTTGATTTTTCCATAGTAGTTTTCGTACGCGAAACGTTGCCACGACCGAGAAACTTCCACGAAGGAAGAAGGAAGTGTTACACCCTTACGACTGCTGGCGACCAAGACCGCGAGACACCGTTTCATGTGCGGAAACTACAACGAAAAAAATCAAGCGGGAATGGCTGGCTATCGAGGATAGCGAGGCTGACTGTCATGTCACCTTTCTAGAACACATTGACTATAATTGAATAGGTAGGCTTTTTCACTTTCAGTTATTAAGGTGGAGCAAATTTGCCCACAAGTCACGATAGAAGGTCCTCTTTTTAAAAAAAAATTATTTAAATTATTTTGTCACGAAAAGTGCAATTGATTCTCTCAACTTACAAAAATTAAATCAAGTCCAAAAATTTATCAAATTGATACAATTAAGTCTTTTCATTAACTTTTTCCAACTTGACTAATGAAAAATGGTGATTTGTTTTCTTTTTAATTATTATTTTCTCTATCCTATGTGATGATGACATGTTTAAACAACATTGTTGATTCTAATTTGATTTTTTAATAGAATTTTTATTTTGATTATATTAAAAAGTAAGTTAACTTAAAAAAAAGGGAAAAAGTGAGGTGAAGGTTGCCGCTACCCTTTATTGCCGAGAAGGGTTGGTATTGGTGGGGTAGCGAGCGCTTGTTCATCGCCTTTTTTGAAAAAGGGTTAGCTAATTATTTAATTTAATAGATATTGAATTGGATTATAAAAATTAGATTTGGACCAAAACAGTATCTGCTTCAGCCTTATGCTTTATATTTTTTTCCAAATTATTACCACGTTAAAGAGAGAAAATAACAAAAACCATGTCAACAAATTGTTGTTAACCAAATTATACGAAATGAATAGAGTCGATTATACCAATTTGTTTTAGGACTTTATTACACCTTTTGTAAGTTTAAAGCTCTATAACATTTTCATGATAAATTTTAAGACTTCCACCAAACTTATCTCATGTTTCTTTTAGATTGCTCTTGAAATTTATTTTCATTGAAGGCACTGTACGACTTACATTTCGTCAATTATCCAAGCATAACCAATTAAACTTTCTTAAGCAAAGTTTTTTTTTTTTTTTTTGGGTGAATGATATTGACTAGTATGTCTAACATGGTGATGACTAACAGAAAGCAAAGGTGGTTGGTAAACGGTAATGTTCATTAACACCGATGGTTCATTCGGTGGCTGTTGGAGATGATGTAGAGTTAATAATGAAATTTCGGAGCTAGAAATTCTCGATGACCATGAAAACATCCTCGTCATTCAATTATTTCTGGGCATGCCAAATGCTGAAAAATAAAATAGTTAATTTCATGGCGTATTGTAATAATGATGTGTGAAAGAAATTCGTATGTGGGATGATACATCATTTCGAATTTACCAATGGTCCATAGGTCATCAATCAAAAGCTGTCTATTGACATTAATTGTGATACTTTAGACGTAAATAGTGTTGGAGAAATTCTCTTGAAGTATTTTGAAGCTGACAAAACGTTTCCATCAGTCTAGTCTGAAGGTTTGCAGACGCTGCCATTTAAAGTCTGAAGACCTCCGGACAGCCAGACTCAAGACTCAAAGTCTATCCTCATTGACATTCTCTAATCCGTTGAAGAAAGGTTACCCAGAACTGGATGTTTTGTTAAGGGCTTGACCTTATCAATTGGAAAAGATCTCGTGGCTGGAATAGACACAACGGAATTCTTTGATTGATCGAGATTGACTCGAAGATTAAGGAATCGATGATTGCCTAAATATTCTTGGAAGGTTCTACTTATGGAAACTGAGATCCTGATTGTATGGGCGAACAGGATTTATGGGCTATCGACACGTTCCTTTAATAGCCGAATGATCTTCCTAATTGATTCCGTCCAACGGGTAGATTGGAGGAATTCCTTTGGTAAGTGCCAACGGGTGTGATGGCATAAATGAGTATATAAGGAAGACGTTCTAAGTTGTTGAGGTGTGCGCGATAGAAGAATTTCAAAGTCTGAAGCTCCTTGTTGTTTAGACAATTCCTTTGAGCGAATACTTGTATACAAAAGAGAGTCTATATTTGTGAGAAACCTTAAGGAGGTGTGATAGAACATCTACACTATGGAATCAAGGAAAAGCTGAGTTGTAACTTCTCTTTTGTTCATAGTGAAATCTAGCCGGTGGGCTGTTAGTGCAGAAGAGTGGACGTAGGCTTGGAATAAGCCGAACCACTATAAACCCTGTGTTCAATCTTCTCTTCCTTACTCTCTTTACTTTGATCGTAAATCATTTTGTGAACTCGTTCTATCGGCTGCCTAGAATCGCTTCCGTATCTCGATAAATTGTTTGTGCACCTATTCACCCCCCTCTAGGTGCTTATACTAGCTATCTCAATTGGTATCATAGCCTGTGTACTCACTTTGTTTGAAGTATTTTACTTTAGAGTAAAAGATTCATGGCTAGTATGTTGGCTCCAGGGCTAGTAGAAGGGCAAAGCAACACCAGACCGCCTTACTTTGATGGAAATGACTACAACATATGGAAGAACAAGATGAAGGCATTCTTAAGATCAAAGGATCCTCTCGGAATGGGACGTTGTAGAAAAGGAATCATTCCTAAAGCTGCATCTGTCTCGAAAGAGGAAAGGACTTTGTTGAGTCCGGCGAGAAATGAGTCGGGAAGAGATAATCAAGAGACAAGCTCTTGATGCAAAAGCAATTTACTCTTTATATTGTGCTTTATCACCTCTTTGAATATAACAGAATATCTTCTTGTGATACAGCCAAAGAAGTCTGGGATAGATTACACATTACCTATGAAGGAACCGATCGAGTGAAAGAAACAGAATCAACATTCTTCTCGGTCAATACGAAGCCTTGAGAATGAAACCGGGAGAATCTATAAGCGACATGTTTAGTCGTTTTACGAAATCGTGAATGGTCTTGAAAATCAAGGTCACCAATTTCGATCCCATAAAAGTAAACAAGCTCTTTTGCGTGGACTTTCCAAGGATTGGAATCACATTAAGACCTCAATCGTGAGAGACTCAAAGAATCATGCCCTTTGTCTCGTCGATGAGCTGGTTGGGACCCTTCGGTCTTATGAAGTGGAACGAATCAATGAAGACGAAGATCCCAAAGGTAAGAAATCAATTGCATTAAAATCTAATGATGATTCTGATGTAATAGATTCTGAAGACGACATGGAAGATGAAGAACTTGCTCTCATGATAAGAAGATTCAGAAAGCTGAATAAAAAAGGAAGAAGATTCAATTCAAGGAAACAAAGTTTTCAAAAGCAACAGACCAAGTCTGCTGAAGATGATGAATCAAATAAAGATGTAGTCTGCTTTGAATGCAAGAAAAAGGGACACATTAGACCCAACTATCCTCTTCTGAGGAAGAAGAAAGGAAAAACTGAAAAGGTATCGAAAGGCTCTCAAAGCTGAAACCTGGAGTGATACGGAGTGTGAAGATAGTGATGATGATTATGCCAACATATGTCTAATGGCATAATCAGACTCAGAATCAAACTCCGAGACTGATTCAGACTCAGAAAGTGAATTCGAGGTAAGTAATTTCAAAATCCCTATTAAAGTTTCAAAATACATTGATGAATTATGTTTTAGTCTTAAGACTTCTCTTAAAAGAATTTCTGAACTCAAAAAGGAAAATTCTGCTTTAAAACAACAAGAGAATGTTTTGAAAGAAAAAGTGAAATGCTTAGACCGGGATGTTTCTTCTCTCAAAGAAAGTGAAGATAATCTTTTGAAAGAAAATGCATTTTTGAAAATGATATTTCAAATATTTCCAAAAGATTTTCTCTAGGATCTGAAAACTGGAGAAAATACTTTTTTCAAAGACCTTATTTCAATAAATCTGGTTTAGGAATGACTGCTGAAACCATTCCTTTAATCGATTTTCCTAAAGTAAAAGAAAGAATTAAAAAAAGACCAACAAGGAATGCTTACAAAAACCATTTTGAAAGGACCTTTGTAAAACCAGTAGGTCGCAATGCTCTTAGATGTTCAAAATGCAATAGTGCAGATCATTTTGAGAAAGAATGCCCTATGGCTTGGAGACCTGTCAATAAAGTCTGGGCAAAAACCGTATATCAAACTAACTCAAAAGGACCCAAGAAAATATGGGTACCAAAGAAAGCTTGAGTTTCTTTTTAAATGCAGGTCACTATCAAGAAAAATGTGAAATGGTACTGGATAGTGGATGCTCGAGACACATGACAGGAGATTCAAATTGTTTCATAAAACTTGTTCAAGTAAATGGTGGAAAAGTCTCATTTGGAGGAAACAACAAAGGAAAAATAGTGGGATTTGGAATTGTAATGATTGGGAACCTCACAATAAGCAATGTTTCTTTAGTTGAAGGGCTCAATTACAATGCTCGTATCGGTCGGCTTTGTGATGCCGGTTTCAAAATCAACTTTCAAGAGGGTATTTGTTCAGGAACCAGTAAAGACTCCACTCAGTCTTTCATGGGTCGAAGACATGGAAATATCTACCTCTTAGACGTGAAACCAAATGAATCGCAATGTCTAATCTCAATCCAAGACGAAGCGAACTTATGGCACAAAAAGCTTAGGCATATCAACATGAAGCAGATAGCCAAAATCTCAACAAAGAAGCTTGTTCGTGGTCTACCTAATTTATCATACCAAAAGTCTGATCTATGTACACCATGTATATTGGGAAAAAAGGTAAGAAATTCCTTTAAGCCAATAAATCAAGTTTCGACTAACGTGTCTTGCTATGCTCTTGCATATGGATCTCTTCGGACCAACAAGAACGCAGAGCATTGGAGGTAAGAAATATTGCCTAGTAATTGTGGATGACTACTCACGATTTACATGGGTATATTTCTTGGTAAGTAAGTCTGAAACTTTGAAAAATTTGCTAAGAAGGTTCAAAATGAAAAAGGGTATGTTATTTCAAGCATAAAAACAGACCATGGAGGTGAATTTGAAAATCAAGATTTTGCTAAATTTTGTGACGAATCTGGTTTACAGCATTTGTTCTCTTCTCCATATACTCCAGAGCAAAATGGAGTTGTGGAAAGGAAGAATAGATCTCTTCAAGAAATGGCCAGAACTCTCTTAATTGAAAGCAATATTTCTTTACGATTTTGGGCTGAAGCAGTTTCAACATCATGTTATATCATCAATAGAGTTTTTCTAAGGCCTATTCTAGAAAAAACCCCTATGAATTATTCAAAGAAAAAAAGCCCATTGTTTCATATTTTCATGTATTTGGATACAAATGTTTCATATTGAAAAATGCAAATGATCGAGTTGGTAAGTTTGAAGAAAAGTCAGATGAATGCATCTTCCTTGGATATTCAACCACAAGCAAGCGTACGAGAGTCTACAATAAGAAGACTCAAACTGTGGAAGAATCAATGAATGTCAAATTCCAAGATTCTATACAAAATGAATCTATTCAGACTCATTTTTAAGAGACTGAATCTGCTCCAGACTCTACAAAGTCTAATTCTCAAGAAGAAGCTCAGACTTTGAAGGACCAGTAACAAGTGACTGTTGAAGATTCTGGTGAAGGAAGTGACCATCAATCTGATAAATTAACCAGCAATCGGGAACATAAGTCCAGTCATCCCAAAGATCTTATTATTGGCGACATCAATGAAGGAATCCGCACAAGATCAAAAGGCGAGAAGAGTCTAGTCTTTGTGGCTCTTATTTCTGAAATAGAACCCAGGAGCATAGAAGAAGCTTTATTCGATGAAAGTTGGATTGAAGCTATGCAAGAAGAACTCAGACAATTCAGAGTTAATGATGTTTGGGAGCTGACTCCTAAACCAAAAGGTAAATCAATTGTTGGAGCTAAATGGATTTTCAGGAACAAGATGGATGAGAAAGGGAAAGTCATAAGAAACAAGGCTAGACTCGTGGCCAAGGGATACACACAAGAAGAAGGGATCGACTATGACGAGACTTATGCACCCGTAGCAAGGTTAGAAGCAATTCGTTTATTACTTGCATTTGCTTGTCATAAAAATTTCAGGTTATTTCAAATGGACGTCAAAAGTGCTTTCCTAAACGGTTTCATCCGTGAGGAAGTCTATGTGGAACAACCACCAGGGTTTGAAGACCCAAAGAAACCAGACTCAGTATTCAGACTCAAAAAGGCCTCGTACGGCTTAAAGCAAGCACCTCGAGCTTGGTACGGCAGATTAAGTAAGTTTTTAATTCGAAATGGATTTGTTAAAGGTAAAGTAGACACTACCCTTTTTATTAAAAAGAAAGCAAAAGCTTTTTACTTGTTCAAATATATGTGGATGATATTATTTTTGGATCTTCTAATGAAAGTACAGGCAAGAAATTCTCTAAGACTATGCGGGATGAATTTGAAATGAGCATGATGGGTGAGTTAACCTTCTTTCTCGGGCTCCAAGTGAAACAAGCTGGAGGAAGGAACTTTCATTCATCAAGAAAAATATGCAAATGATCTTGTCAAAAGTTTGGACTGGACAATTGCAAAAAGGCTGACATACCAATGTCAAGTTCCTTGAAGATAGACAAAGATGAAGAAGGAAAGAAAGTCAATCAAAAGCTGTACAGGAGTATCATCGGATCACTTCTTTATCTTACTGCTTCTAGACCTGACATTCTGTTTAGTGTTTGCATTTGTGCCAGATTTCAATCAGACCCAAAAGAATCTCATTTGAATGCTGCGAAGCGTATTATCAAGTATATTTCATCAACATCAAGCTTTGGTCTCTATTATCCAAAAAGGGGAGACTTTACTCTTCTTGGATATTCAGACACAGACCTTGCTGGATGCAGAGTCGATAGAAAGAGCACCTCGGGTACTTGTCAACTACTTGGAGGCAGGACAGTGTCTTGGTTTTCAAGAAAGAAAAGTACAGTAGCTCTCTCTACAGCAGAAGCAGAGTATATAGCTCTCGGAAGTTGTTGTTCACAAATTCTGTGGATAAAACAACAGCTAAGAGACTTTGGAATTGAAGACTCATGCACGAAGATTAATTGCGACAACACCAGCGCTATCAACCTCACCAAAAATCCAATTCTCCACTCAAGAGCAAAGCATATAGAGATTCGACATCACTTTATTAGAGACCATGTTCAAAATGGAGATGTTTCAATTCAATTTGTTGACTTAAAGAATCAACTGGCGGATATATTCACAAAACCTTTAGAGAAAAATCAATTTGAGTCTATCCGTACCAGACTCAACATTTTGAGGTATGAGGAAATCAAAGTCTAGAGACTTTTAGACTCAGACATACAAGACTTTAAATTAGTCTTGGTACGACCGTCAGACTGTAAGTTAGTCTCTCTTTCTCTCTCTTGAATCTTATCTTGAAGAGGTACGATCGTCAGACTGTGTTTGAACTGTTGCTATATTTAATTGACGAAATTACTGCATCGTTTCATTTTCAAAAAAGGGAAGTTATTTTTGAAATGACTATTTTCGCGGAAAAAGACAGTTATGTTGAAAAGGCATTTTTTATTTTCCTTTGTGACGCTTCGTTTATCTTTCTTTTTAAACCGATCGTGTATCTTGTTGATTGCTCTTCACTTTACTCTCAAAACCCTAGAAAGCATCGATCCTCCATTCCCGTTTTCTTCCCTTGTTTAATCTTCGAAAAAGTTGTCATCTTTCTTGGGAAAGTCAAGCAAGGAATCTTCCAAAAACTAAGAAAGATGTCGTCTTCAAGAAAGTCTTCGAGAATCGTAAGCAGGGGACCACGGTGAATGAGTGAGGGGCCTACGCACTTCGATCTCATTGAAGAAGATGTGGCTCCAGAATAGCAATCGAACCCACAACATTCTCAGCAGTGTCACTCTCCTCCATCTAGCCCTCAAGGCGTTGATCATCAACAAGAGGACGAAATCATCGAGGATGCAGACCCTGTAAGAGTTCAAAAGCCCGCTTCTATTTATAAGTTGTATCGTGCCTTAAAAGCGACGCGTACTCCCTTGAAATATGTCGATGATTTTATTAAAGAGAAGGGGTATGGAAATGAATACATCTTTCTGCGAAGAATGGAAAGTTTGGGAATTGCTCGTAAAGGGCTGGCTGAGGAAACTCTTGCGAATATCCCGAGTGATCCTCGTGATTGGGGACCAAATCCTGTAGATGGAAATGATGATGACAAATTGTACAGTCAATTTCAACCGAGAATGGGTATTGTGGCTGAAAGTCGAGGAAAAATAGGAGATTTGTTCAGATCGAAGGAACAAAGGGATTTGTACTCGAAATTGCTGAAGCGTGGGGTAATAAACCTTAGGAGTGTGGATTTTGATTTTCTGGATGCTGTAAATGTGAACTTGAGAGAAAAGTTCGGTTACCTTCAACTTGAAAAGTTCTGCTCCGACACTACAGAGGCCTATGCTGAACTAACCGCATATTTCTATTCAAATCTTAGCTTTTTAGATGCGAATAGATCTTCCTTCAGTGTCAAAGATCAAGATTATGTTGTAGATATGGATATGCTGGCAGATGTGTTGGGAGTCGAGAGGGGAAGATATCAACCGATCAAAGTTTCTATTGCTGGTGCTACATTGGAACTTGTCAAGGACAGGAGAACAGAGGAAAAGATTTCCTACTTAAGGATGAGTGCATTCAACATCTTGCTCCACAAGATTGTGATCAATTGCCTTCGACCAAAATCAACTTCAAAGACTGATATTTCAAGTTCAGAGGCAAAGCTGATGTATGCCATTCTCACTGGGAAAATGTTTTCTCTTCCTCACACTGTTATGTTCCACATGTATAGAGCCATGATGAAGGACAGAAGCCAACTTCCTTACCCAAGTCTTGTGACAAAGTTATTCAGACATCTGAATATTCAGCCTCCGCAAATCTTTTGTGTTCGATCGTGCGATCATATGGTGGTAGGACTGAAAATGGTGACCAAGATGCGTCTGAAGGAATTGAACAAGGCGTTGGAGAAATTCAAGGAGAAGACTCCACTCAAAGATCATCCACCCTCTTCTTCATCAAAGCGGAAAGGAAAGGAGCCCTTGGTTGCTTCAAAACCGAAAAGAAGAGCTCTTATTGTTGAAGATGAAGATGATGATGAAAATCTCACCATCTCTGCAATGGCTTTGAAGAACTTAAGTCGTCCTATTCCAGGGAAAGAATCGGAACAAATGGCGAAAGAAACAGAGATGAAGGAAGCAGAGGAGAAGGAAGAAGAAGAAAGAGAAGCTGAGAAGGAAAGAGTTGAGATAGAAGAAGAAGAAAGAGGAGAAGAAGGAGAACTCGATTTAACACTCTTCTCCACCGTAGGCATGGAAACGGGGGAGATCAAGAGAAAAGAGGGAAGTCCTCATATCTGACGCAAGTGAAGGAGTCAGTCGCTCACCTACAGACCCAGAGGACGTTTACGCCTCTCAATTTCCAGAAGAAGGTCATGAAATTTCATCGCCAAACCTGCGAGATTATGCTGATCTACCATCGTCTGCATTTACTCCATCAGATCGAGCCGAAGCAAGTACTCAGACTGATAATGCAGCAGATTTTCGCAGAATCATGGATATTCTCTTGGAGATGCGAGGTCAAATTTATGCCTTGGGATGCGAGGTTCAAAACTTGCAACTGCGGGTCAAGTTTCTTCATGTTCATTGAATGATAAAATCCAAGCCCTCACTATTCGAATCGGGCCAATGCCAAGGGTGAGGAGATCGCGCAGGCGAAGGAAGACTTGAAAAAGTGGAAGGCATCGTTCGATTTATGGGAGATTTCCAGCTTGTCCGCGTTCCCAAGCAATCTTGACTTTATTCCATTTTCATCTCAACCTTTTTAATGCTGACAAAAAGGGGGAGAGATGCAAGATTTGAACAATTTGACTTTTAATCGTGTGGTTTGTTGGACTGGTTGTTTGATTTTGTGGATTGTTTTGATCTGTTTGACTTTGTTTTTGTGTCTGGATGAGAACTGAACTAGACTTGGACTTGACTGCTTTTATTAACTATCATTGGTATCTTATGGATGGCCTTATTATGGATGGCTTTATCACTTATTAGACTAACCTATTTTTGTGGTTGCGAGATTCTAGTGTTATTCATTTAGCCATTTATCTCTATAAGATATGCATATGTGTTTGAGAAATGTTTTGTAGGTCAAAGTTGTCCAAATCTGCGGGGAAAGTTTTGTCACCATAAAAAATGGGGAGATTGTTGGAGAAATTCTCTTGAAGTATTTTGAAGCCGACAAAACGTTTCCATCGGTCTAGTGCGAAGGTTTGCGGACTACGCCATTTAAAGTGCGAAGACCTCCGGACAGCCGAGACTCAAGACTCAAAGTCTATCCTTATTGACATGAGTCTCTAATCCGTTGAAGAAAGGTTACCCAGAACTGGATGTTTTGTTGAGGGCTTGACCTTATCAACTGGAAAAGATCTCGTGGCTGGAATAGACACAACAGAATTCTTTGATTGATCGAGATTGACTCGAAGATTAAGGAATCGATGATTGCCTAAATATTCTTGGAAGGTTCTACTTATGGAAATCGAGATCCTGATTGTATGGGCGAACATGATTGATGGGCTATCGACACGTTCTTTTAATAGCCGAATGATCTTCTTAATTGATTCCGTCCAACGGGTAGATTGGAGGAATTCCTTTGGTAAGTGCCAACGGGTGTGATGGCATAAAGGAGTATATAAGGAAGACGTTCTAAGTTGTTGAGGTGTGCGCGATAGAAGAATTTCAAAGTTTGAAGCTCCTTGTTGTTTAGACAATTCCTTTGAGCGAATACTTGTATACAAAAGAGAGTCTATATTTGTGAGAAACCTTGAGGAGGTGTGATAGAACATCTACACTGTGGAATCAAGGAAAAGCTGAGCTGTAACTTCTCTTTTGTTCATAGTGAAATCTAGCCGGTGGGCTGTTAGTGCGGAAGAGTGGACGTAGGCTTGGAATAAGCCGAACCACTTTGTAAACCCATTTGTGTTCAATATTCTCTTCCTTACTCTCTTTACTTTGATCGTAAATCATTTTGTGAACTCGTTCTATCGGCTGCCTAGAATCGCTTCCGTATCTCGATAAATTGTTTGTGCACCTATTCACCCTCCTCTAGGTGCTTATATTAGCTATCTCAAATACATTTGCGGACGAAGCTAGGTCTTCTTAAGTTGTAGACTGTGTCTCAGTTACAAACCGAAGAAAATTCAAGATGAGACTACTTGACTTTTAATTCATCAATTTTACAAAAATCGACTAAAAATTGACTTTTCGTCCATACTGAAATTTTCGATTCCAATTGGCTAAATTCAAACCAATTTCTAAACATTTTTTAGGATAATTTCCTTCACAGCACTTGATACGGGAGTTGTAACGCATTTAATTGTCAAGTCAATTTTGAGATTCCAAGTTGAAGGCGAATTTGCCCAATTTTCGGTGCCAATCAAGGGTATGGTCGATTCTTCATGACCGATGCCAATTAACCTAATCGTCCAATTGAGTCCAAGAAACTTAATTTCAATATCAATTTTGACAAAACTATAGCGATTTAGCTTAATTTGCCCAAAATAGCTAATTGGTGATCTATAAGACCAAAGGGATCAACCCAATTGACCCAATTTGTTTTTAGGCTAAGGTTCAATTTGACCAATTGAACCTCAAATTGAACCTTAACTATTTATCATGACCTAACTCATAGTGCAATCTAAAGGAAATTATGAAAAATCCAGGCGCAACAAGTTGATGTGAGTGGCCCGAGCTAACCTAATCCGAATAGGTTCGTTCCGATTAGATTGATTTGACCCAAGTTATTAGGCCAATCATCCAATTGAGCAAAATGGTGAGGGCAATTAGGAAAATTATGGTGGAATTAAGCAATTTGAGAATCCTAAGCTAACTTAGTCAAGCAGTGGGTCCGGCCACATTCGGCCGACCAATCCAGCTCACCAGACCACCATGGCCAGCCCCCTTTCTTTCACACTCAAGGAAATTACAAAAATACTCTTGGTGAAATTATAAAAAAATCCTTATGCCTAGTCACTTATTCTTGTGAACACCAATCTCTACCAATCATTCGCCGATTGATCTCGGCCATTCATTGTGAAAGTCACCAGTTCTTGGGTTCATACTTAGCCATTAAGGAAATAATCTTGATCTAAGAGTCTATATTCAAAAGGAATTCATATTTCCCTCCACAAAGAGAGCATAAATAGCATTGTTTCTCTCCTTTCAGAAACTTAAGCTCATTATATACTTGAAATTCCCTCCAAAATAGAAAATCAATCGATCGATCGATCGATCAATCAATCAATTTCTCTCTCTCTTTGCCGCGAGAGACAATACACACATAGGTATTTGGTTCCGTCGGTTTTGCCACTGATCCCAGTTCCGTTCCAACAACATTTCGGTGACCAAGAGTTGCAATCACCATGCTTGACTCCTCCACAGTGTTGTGGTGGTGGTTACCAATCTCAAAGCTCATTGGAAGCTCACGAATTGGTTGATCTTCCTCAAGTGCTTGACAGTTGTGATAATCAAGGTAGGAGCTCAATAAATTGTGTGGTCATTTCGTATGATCACTCGAGGATGCTACAGTCGATTCATAGTATATAATTAAAGTTAAATCTCCAATCTATGAGCAATGAGAGGCAAAGTGAGATGGAATTCCTGAAATCGAATTGAAAATCGAAGTTAGAATTTGTTTAATTAGATAAATCGTCAGCCGATTGCATGTTTAGGAAAGTTAGGTGCAATGTTCTCCATATGGCTGGACCTATGCATGTTAATTTTGAAGGCAACTTCATTAGACTTTTATCTTAGGATAGCTTGTTCTTAGAAAAATAGTCTAATCTAGTTTATTGTGTGGATTCGTTGAAGAATTGCATGTTAGATCCTCTAGAGAAGTCACTCGGCCAAACCTCTTAGGATGATCGAGATGCTCATAGTGTTGTTCACTTGTGTTTTGATTAATGCATGTTAGGAAAATCTTGTTTAGAGTTGAATAGATGTTGATTTTTAGCATGATTTTGATGTTTAAATGATTGGAATAGGAGATGATGTTCATGAATGTTGTCGGAAAAATTATCCAAAAATCTTAAACTTATTGCACTTTTACTAGTTCAGTTCTATAATTTTTAATTTTGTCAATTCAATCATAAACATTTTCACTTCTTGTCAATTGAGTCCATTCATCTAATTTTCACTGAAAATTGCTAACGTGAATGACTAGCGCTAATGTGGCAATTTTTAATAATATTTTAAATATTTTATGCTAACGTGGATGACTGGTGCTAACGTGGCAATTTTTAATAATATTTTAAATTTTTTATGGCTCTCTCTCTCTCTCTCTCTCTCTCTCTCTCTCTCTCTCTCTCTCTAATTTTTTTTTCTCTAGGCTTAGTGAGGGCTAGTTGACCCTTGCCGACCCTAGGCAAGGGCTTCAGGCCCCTTGCTAGAGAGGGGCCCGGCGCCCTTGCCAGATCTGGCTAGGTGAGGGCTTCAAGTGACAATTGCTGAGCCCTTGGTTGACCAAATTTGGTGAGGGCGTTGTGACCCTCGTTGATTCTAGGCGGGCTCATGCACCCTCACTTTGGCTGGCAGGGCATCGTGGCCCTCGCCCAAGGCCGACAAGAGTCGGCCAACCCCCGCCCGTGGCCGGTGAAGGTCGACTAGCCACCCTCATTGGCAAAACTCCACCGCCCCCCCCCAAAACAAAAAAGAAAAGAAAAAGAACCATTAAAAATTTAAAAATTATTAAAATATCACTAAAATATTATTTAAAACATGTCACATCGGCGTCGTTGTCTACATCAGTAAATTCCAGCCAAAATTAATTGGATGGATTCAATTGATAAAAAGTGAAAATGTTTAAAACTGAAGTGACAAAATTAAAAAGGTTTAGAATTGAATTCGTAAAAGTGCAATGGGTTTAGGAGTTTTTGAACAATTTTCCCAAGTTGAATATTCATTGAATGGCTTGAAGATAATTTAAAGCTCTGGAAACGATTTTGAATGAGGTTGAAGATTGCCTAAGCTTGATTGAATGTTCATAAACTCAAGTTTGAAGATATTCAAACTTTTTCCGGAAAATTAGAGTTCACTGACCTCATCGAATTTTGTAATATTTTGTGATTCAGATTTCGAAAAATCTCGTGAAATATCGCTATTTGTTAAAATGAAGAGCTTCATAGTGGTATGAATTTTGTGAAAATACAACTTGCATCTGCAAAATGGCGAAAAGCTTTCACGCTTGATTTGAAAAACTGATGTTAGTTTCATCCATTTTTTTTTTTTTTTGCAATGATAAAATAGTCGGAGTCTTTTATCGCAAAAACTCAAAACTGAAAAATTGTTCATTAGGGTCTTAAATGCTATACTGGAAAGTTTGGTGGATTTTTAGCAAAAATTAAGGGATTCTACATAGTAAAAATTAGACAAGGTCAATTCGGCCTACAAAAGAATTTGCAGTTTCGTCCGTAAGGAAAATCGGTAAATTATTTGCACAAAATTAAAAAGATGAAGTTGTAGACCACGTTCAGAGCTAGCAGTCAGTCATATTTGTTGTGTTTTTTTTTAGTTGATCTGATATTTTTTCCCGCATTTTACTAAATTGGGTCTGAACCAAGTTAATTTCGGAGCAGCGGGTCTAGATTGGAAATTTCTGGTCAATTGAGTCTGAATCTAGTCAAGCAGTCTCAATGATATTTAAAGTGCACATCATAAGCTTTATAAGGACACCTGAATCATTTAAATTGGAAT